>NW_017306049.1:2042842-2051295 GCF_001594115.1 Trachymyrmex septentrionalis | reverse complement strand
TGCAAAGTCACTGCTGATGGCACTACTGGCGCGTATCAAGGTTAGATTTAGTTAGTAGCATCTCTTGGAGGAACACACACCAAGTTACAGCCAGATCGGTCTATTTGTTGTGTTTGGCATTCATTTGAATCGAGGAAGTCTTTTTTATTATAAAGAAAGATCAAGAAAAACTACTAAACTATTAAAGTGTTACATTACAATATTTGTTTGCTTTACTTTAACTGCTATTCATGTTGAACTCGCGATCTAACTACTCAAGCATTTTTGAACGTTCTGAAGCGCTTTATTTCCAGGCGAGGATGCCCAACAATTATTCACTTGGACAATGGCCTGAATTTCAGAGGTACTAAACGAGAATTACACGAATTAGCTGCATTGTTCAAAAACCAAGAAAGCCATCAGCAAATTGTTGACTACATATCTAAGGAAATTAACTGGTGCTTTATACCTCCTAGAGCGCCTTATCATGGTGGACTTCGGGAGGCAGCAGGAACTAAACGTCATCTTCGAGTGCCGAAGGAAGCACATCTAAGATATAAAGAGCTGGAAATTGTAGTTGTCCAAATCGAAGCAAGTCTTAATTCTCGTTCTCTCACACCCATATCATCTGATGCTACTGACCTCATACCCGAGGGCATTTCTTGATTGGAGCTACGTTAATCGCATATCCTGAACCATTATTAGAAAGACTACCGGCTACCAGACTTTCACGCTGGTAACGTGTGGAGCAAATACGACAACACTTTTGGCAAAGATAGTCAAGAGAATACCTTCATCATTTCCAATAGCAGAATAAATGGATGATTAAAAAAAATCCATTGCGTGTAGGACAGATGGTCCTTCTAAGAAAGGATTTACGTCACCCTTATCATGGCCTCTCGCTAGAATTCTTAAACTACATCCCGGTAATGACAATGTCGTTCGTACGGTCACAATACGTCTAATAGTATTTATAAGGTCCTATTTAATGGTATTTATAATGTCCTATTATATGTCTATGCATTTTTTCTTTCGACAGTGATTGTTAGAATATTATCTTACTACACTATGCTATCATTTTTGTTTATTTAAGTTTGTATGCTTATACTACACATAGCGTAACAGGCCTATACAAATTGCACAAGCCTATACAAATTGCATAAAATTAAGGTTCATCGATTTTTTCAAATTTTTAAGTACAAGCCTTGACGAATTGTCGTCATATCTAGATTAAGATAAATTAAAAATTGTACGTTTCGAATTTTGCAAGCTCAGCACGGAGGATTTCAATTTTCTCACACGAAAAGGCGTCTTTCCATACGAATACGTTGACTGCATTAAAAAATTATAGGACACGCGTTTACCACTGTGCGAATTATTTTTCAGTTCGTTGACGGACGATATTGTATCCGAGAGCTCACGCTGCGAACATCTGGCAGCAATTCTCTATTCGAACACTCGGCGAATACAGTGGTCTATACTTAAAAACGGATATTTTGTTATTAGCCGACATTTTCGAAAATTTCCGCAAAAGTTTCGTAGGAGTTACGGTCTCGATCCCGCACATTACTACCTTGCCCGGTTTCACGTGGGACGCCATGCTAAAACATAGGCGCGTAAGATCTGAGTTGCTCATCGACACTGATGATCATACATACGTTCGTACATACGTTCATACATAAATATGTTCGTACATATGTTCATACATACATACGTTTATTAGGGTGACCCTTATTTTACAACTTTTTAAATGTTAAGCTCTCATCCCTCTAAAATGTTACTGGTTACAAAAATAACTTTCGCATAAGTTCCACGAAATAGTTAAAACAATTAAAGATCACGCAGCAAATTCAAAGGCTACGTTAACACCGTGCGCTTAGTCCGCGATCTATACAATAGGTGTCTTTGTTTAACCTACAGGATAAACAAGGACATCTAGTGTATAGACCGCGGCCTAAATGCACGATATAAACGTAGCCATTATTAGATGGCATTGATAGTGTCGGTAACAGAAATTCAGTTGTTATTTATCAAACTGACTATGCGTTGAGTTTTGTCTATAACTTCCTAGTTCGATGTTCGTTTGTTTGATAGCTAGTTATAAATAGTTAAAGTAGGTGGATGGTTGTGTTCCTGTACATGTACTGCTTAATGAGTTCTTTAACAAGACAAAAAACTGTGTATTTAATAGGACACAAAGAACAGGCAATAACTGGAAGTAAATTGCCTTCTGTGACACAAGTTTTACAAGTGTTTTTTTACCATCATAATACCATATTCTGAAAAACACTATTAGGGAAAGTGCAAGATCTGTAATAGCCGAGACAAAAATTTTCTGGGATAAAGCTAATATCTCTGTGCGATCTGATCAGCATTTAATTTTCAAATTAGAAGGACTTTACGATAAATGGATTGGACTAAAAAAAGTTCCAAAAGAAGAACTAAAACGCAAATAAAAAAATAAACAAACATTTCTGTCTAAGCTAGATGATCTGTGGGATATTGCACATCAGGATGCATTAAAACTAATCAAAAACGAAGAGGTCTTCCCCTTTTGATATTACAAAAAGAACCCGTCCGTAGTATGATTGGAAAAGATAGAAATTTAAGCAGGAAACATAAAAAATGTGAAGAAAAAAGTAAAATTTTTTAAAAGCTCAAAGAGAAATATCAGGAAAAACTTTAGGAAGAAGTCCGTTAATATCAATTAGCACAGTAGAATATTGTATTTTTTATTTATTTTAGGTAAAGTTGCCTATGTATCAAATGACATTAGTAACTCTGATTCTAGCGCAATTAGTAGTAAAGATGATGACACTAATTTATTTAAAGTATTTATTGCATGTACTTGCATATAAACTAAAATTAAAAAAAGGATTAAGATTGACATTGTAACTCCAAAACTTGCAGCTGCTCTAGATTGGACAAAAGTGAGTGATAGAAGAACCACATTTGTTCTTGCTGCTGCAACTCAAAGTTTAAAACATGATATCACAGATATTAACATCAATCGATTGTCTATTCAACGTTGTCGTTCTATTATATGTAAACTGTTATCAAAACAAATAAAAGAGAAGTTTACTACATCAAATTTCCTTGTGGTGCATTGGGATGAAAAACTATTAGAAAACATTAGAGGGAAAGAGACTGTTGATTGTCTACCTGTAATAGTAACTGCGGAAAATGTGGATCAACTTTTAAGAGTTCCCAAACTATCTTCTGGAAAAGAAAAGGTATAAGCGACAGCTATAATCGATCTATTGATTAAATGGAATATTTGTAACAAAATCAGAGCCGTGTGCTTTGATACCACTTCGAGTAATATCAGGCGCTTACAAGAAACTTGTACTATATTGGGACAAAAATTGGGAGAAAAGTCTCTTGCATCTAGCTTGTCGTCATCATATATTTGAAATCATTTTAAAGTCAGTCTATGAGGCAGCCATGAAAGTTCCTACTTCTAGGCCAAATATTGCTATTTTTTTTTAAATTTCAAGCAGTCTAGTCTTCTTTCGACAAACCCAATTTTTTAACTAATTTTTAATGATCAAATATATGACGCGGTAAAGTAAAATTCTATATTAAAATAATAAAATTGAAAATAATTTAATTGCGTAATTTTAATGTTGAATGATGACTTAACTCTAATAACTCCGTGGTCTTCACTCAACATGCTTTCTTTATTCACATGTTGAATAATTCACATCTACGAACTCTGATGTTAATATAATCTTATAGTTCACAAATTGAAAAGTCCTTACATGTTGTGCAATATAGAAATAATTTTTTATTTGCCTATTGATGTTATTCGGTACAACTCGATGGCTTGCGTAAAAGAGCATGGCAATGCCTCGCGCCATGTGTTAGGTCGAGAGATTAATATACAATAATAAAAATTAGTATGTTATCTATAGTAGAATGTCTCTTTCTCTCTTACAATACACGCTAAGCGGTCGAGATCGCCGAGAAAGTATTTTCGCTAGAAACAAGCGACCACAGAGAGAAGTACAGACTCTGAGGGACAGACTTGCTGTTTTGCTAGACGAGTTCAGCTGGACATGTCCGCATGGAGGCTCACCGCTACATCGATTATAATTGGAGCTTCTATTCCTTTTTGTTTCTCTCTGTCTTATTCTATCGAGACGACGAAAAATAAAAGAATTTTAAATCACAAACACGAAAATCTCCAATTTTTGTAAATTTTTCACGTCTGCTGGAGAATATTAGTCTAAGAAACCGAAATCTCTGGCAAAAAAAAAACGAAGAATGGCATCCGCGTTTGTGATTTAAAATTTTTTCATTTTTCTTTTATTAAATTATATTAATCATATACCTTTCTTAATTATTATATATACATATAATAACAAAAATGATTTCCAAACATGATAGTTGACGAGATATAGTTTATTTTTTATTATTAGATTTTTCGTGTGCTTTATGTATTGCGTTCGTAGAGGTGATCTGCGAGAACTCAACATGGTCTCGGGCGTTAGGTGCGAAATAAGAATGTTGAAGATCCTACACTCAATTCTGCTTTTTTCTTTTTTTGGTAATTATTTTTTTTTTTTAGTAAATAACGTTATTAATAAACATATTACTCCAAATATATTTTTTATAAAATTATAGAAATTATACATGTACTCAATGTGCTCCGAATTAATTGCGCATTTCAGGCCGATTTCTGAAATGCTGCTTACTTTTCATTCATTTGCGTTCGACGGCCGAATCGCTGAATCGCGCGCGGACGTGCACCTCAAGAGCGTCGCAGCATAAGAAACATCCATAACTTCCAGCAAATTATCATGAAAATATTTTCCTTCCTACATAATTGTTATTTTTTTAATATAATGTGATGATTGAACATCATATTAATAAGTAAATCAGTAAATGCATTTTACTGAATGTAATGTACTTTTAAAATATTACTTTATTATTTTTATGATATTTACATTTGGTTTCTTTTAAAGAACTACTAATCTTTTGTGCCACAGAATATAGAATTTTAAGATTGAAAACAAATTTTAAAATAATGTATAGAATTTTACTTTATCGCGTCATATATCTGGCTATCTATTTGTATTTTTTTTTAGTGAAATAATCTTGAAGAATGACACATTTACAATCAATATCAATTATGCATCAATAATAAAACTTCAAAGATAATGGAGAGTTTTTGCAATAACTTGGATTTAGATACGATGAACACCTTTTCTTAATTAGTCGCTAAGAAGAAGATAACCATGATATCGATTATATATGTATCTTTTTTCTTAGGGTGAAAACATGAAAAGTGAAAATTTTTTGTATGTATGTATATGTGCATGCATACATATACTGTTTATCGTGACACTGTAGAAAACAACGGCGTTATACGAGTTAATCAGCTGTAACCAATATGACCTGCGTTTATAGTATCGTTGCCGCGCAACAGTATTATTATTGTCAATTCAGTGTAATGTAATAGTGTTCGACACACATCCATATGTGTGTGCGTGCGTGCGTGCGTGTGTACGTGCGTGCGTATTCACATAGTATTTATAATATACGTATAATTTTCTATATTGGATATATGAGTCGACATGTTAGTAATGTATGTACTATAAATATCTATCTCTTTTTATTAGACAGAACAAAGAGAATTACATCATGTGCAGTATATATTCATTAATTAATCATATATATTCATTAATTAATAATATATTATATTATATTGTTATATATTCATTTATTGATAATATATTATCCTAATCTAAAATGGCATTGAACGTAAAAAGAAGTGCTACTACAACTTTGTATCGATATAATATTAGTTAAAAATTGATACTTTGTGTATATTACAGATGTTTATATACTGGTGGTATATATTGGAACGCGACCTATATTGCATATGTACCACTGTATTTTTAAGGCCTAATTCCAAATATAAGATTAACTTCAATTCCGTTTATTTTTTTTTTAATTCTAAAATTGAAAAATTTTCAAAATATTTTTAAAATAAAATAAATCTTACATTTATGAGATCGAGCTTATATATGTTTTCGTCCCTGAGCTCAGATGATCATATGTAGGAAACGGAATAAAAATGTCGATAATTAATCGATCGAATTTTCTGCATGATTGTATTAACTTAGAGGGCGTAAGCATCTTATATATTGGAAATGAAAATCTATAATATCGACTTTGATTAAGTTCTATCGTTGCTCTAGCATTCCCTTAAGTAGATATTAATAAATTACACGTTTTCACGATGAGATTTTTGTATTATAAATTGTTACGTTTCAACATAAATTGACACTTCGATGTGTAAATATGTAATCAAAGTGTTAATATGTTGAAACGTGACAATTTATAAAATAAAAATCTCATCGTGAAAAGGTGTGACTTAATAATATTTAAAAGGCATTTAATATTTGAGTAAAGAAAGTAATTTACAGTAAACCGTTGTGTCAAACACTATTACGGTGCATCCAAATTTATTCCTCCGACGTTTCAAGAAACTAAAGCAAAATGAAATCATTGAACATCTACAAAGTAGTAATAATTTTATAATTAAGATAATAATAAGCTTTTAAAGTGGCTTATTTGGCTTACGTTTTTGTTTTAAATATTCGCAACTCTTTGCCTGTTAAAAAGCGCGATCGCATTTCTCATAAGACTTTTCACAAGTATGTAATAAATATTACGAGCGCGATAGCATAAATAAAATTGTTAGAGAAATTTTTGTAAAAGTGAGAAACATTTTTTGGACAATAATTGCGTGCTACAAGTATTGTAATGCCTATTGACATACAATTAAGTCTAATTAGACAAGATAGTTACACAAATTATATGTATACATTATTGCTTCAACTGCCCAAAATAACGAAATATCGATGAATCAAGCATATTTATCAATGATCGATACAACATTCCGTTCCGTTTTTACAGAATGAGACGGGTAGAGAAAATTGTTACGGAACGGAACTGGAACAGAATGCTCAATTATAGTAAGAAATCTATCCGTCATTTCGATCCATGCTTATTGGAACACCCTTAGAATGTTCCATAGAATCTACCGGAAAAAAGACCTTTGAACATTTTGGAACACCTCCCGTATAATAGTTCAATATCTTAATATTCAGACCGTAGTGGCGTTTCGTATTTAAAGTAATATATCTAAATAATAAACGGTCTTATTTCTAATGTTATTATTTTTTTATTTTACATTCGGCGTTCTTTTGGCAATGGATGTGCAATGGATTAAACTTAGCAGATGATTAAACTTAGCTGCGCAACCGTGTGGTCGTAAAAAGAGTGGCAGTATAAAAAGTTGTAAGAGAAATTTATTAAAATGGACAATAAAAACTTACATTTTTATGCTGAAGTATCGCCATCAGGTGAAAAACAACTATTTACCATTGACGCTTCAAAAATACAAGAGTTCCTGATGGATTGTAAATTTTGAATTGAGAATGTAATTTTATTGTATGCAAATTTTATATGTAAGGTTACTTTTTGTTTATTCTTTCAATCCAGCTAATGTGGAGGATGTACAGACGTCTCTTGCTAGCAAGAATCTTACTTCCAATGTCGAGAAATCAATTGTATTGAGACCTGAAAATACATATACGTATTTATAATGTGATTAAAGATTTTATTTATTTTTAGGATATCTAAATAGATATCTTAAAAATAAACTCGATCGATTTGTTTTGCTTTGAGTGATGACAAATGTACTTTCTTAATTGTGCATTATTCATAAAATATTATTAAAATTATACATTTATATGTAAAATAAATAAAGTTTTAATACATAATGTTCATGTTCTCAGAATGTATTGCAAACGATTTTGACACTCCGGCGAGTTCAAATTCTTTTACTATTAGTTCTGCAGAAGTATTTGAAGAGTCAGCTTTAGAATTTCATATTGCTAAAACAGAGTCAGGTAACAAAAATTGGCGTTTCTAGGAATTATTATTAATTTAATAAAAATATTATTGTGTTGTTTAATCATACATGGATTTTTACAGAGAAAATGGTGAATAATTAGTCAACTATGCAAATAAAACTTTTGATTGAGAAAAGACTTGCATTTAATGACCTTTTTAGAGATCCAAAATGCAAAAAAAACTGAATATTGAGAAAACATAAGTAGGAAATTTGCATAACATGGATATCCACACTCTGCCGTTGATTTACAAGCAAAATGGAAAAATCTTGTAATGACATAACAGAAATGTGGATAAGATGAAAAAGTACAATTACTTAGGAATATTTTGAATTAATTCATGCTGTCTTTAGTCTCAAAAAAAGTCTGCCCATCATCAGAAACCTTGGGATCTACGCTTAAAATCTCAAGAATAGAACATAGCGGATTCAAATTTCCGTATATCTTAGGGGACGAGGCATTTCCACTAACATCTTATATGATGCGGCCATACTCTCGAAGTGGGAACTTAACTATTAGAAGAAAATCTTTAATTATAATCTTTTA
>NW_017306049.1:2040194-2042240 GCF_001594115.1 Trachymyrmex septentrionalis | reverse complement strand
ATTAGCCGCTTTCTGTAAGAAGGTTCTTCATCAAGGATCTGAACATCGTCCCATTTAAAATCATGATTGTAACGAAGTCTATGCTCGGTGATAACAGAGCGGGTAGACGTTTTATATCGAATGTGGTTACGGTGTTCCGCAATTCTAGTTTTAAGTTTTCTGCCCGTCTGCCCGACGTAAGATGCATCGCAATTATTGCATCGAATCTTGTAGACAACATTATTTTTTGATGTACGAGGACAAGTGTCCTTTTGAACTCTGATGTACTTGTTCATCTTGTTAGGGCTGTGAAAAGCTATTCTGATGTCGCCTTTATTTTTACGTAATGCTCTAAATCTCTCCGTGTGAGACGGAACGAAGGGGACCGTAAGCCACGAGGTAGACTCTTTCGTAATATCATTCTCAGTTGTGACGTTATGCACGTTATGGATTTTTTTGATTAAATATTTAATTCTATAGTTCATGGTATCAAAAATGAAGTCGAGTGGGTAGTCATTTAAACGTAAAATATTAATAATTAAAGTTAAGTTTTTCGTGTGGAATCCACTGTCAGATAGTAAAAATGCTCTGTCAACTAACGAGAAGATAGTACCTTTTTTTTGTGTCAAAGGATGATTAGAATGGAAATTCAGGAATCTACCTGAGAACGTTGGCTTACGGTACCAATCCAAATGACATTGATTTTCATTAACCAACACGGTAATATCCAGAAAATTTATAGCATTACCCCCCCTTTCCACGGTGAACTGTAAGCGCGGATGAAATGAATTGAAATGTTTTAATAACCTATCAATTTGTGAGGGATGTACCGCCGTACATATGTACTGACTCTTCTTTCGCCGTATAATCTTTTAATTATAAATTAAGTAGAGCACGGAGAACAGTAGAATGTGCGTTTGGGTTATTAGTCACCAAGATGGTGAATTTTTCGTCGGCGAATTGTCTCTCACATTTTAACGGCCAAATTAGCTGTTCAAGCTGCAACAGCTATATATAACTTTATAAAACGTGAACTTCAATTGGAGCCATCGGAAAGAATTTATTCTGTTTTAAGTGGTAATGATTGAAATGTAATTTCGACTGGAATTGAAAATATATATAATTGCAATGCACAAAGGAATGTTGAAGCTATACGAATTAAAAATGCCTTTATTACGTATTTTAAAACTTCAAACCCACTTGATTGGCAGTGGAGGAAAACTCTAAACAATAAATATTGAATTTTTGTATTATATTATATAAATATATATTATATGCTATATAATTATATATAAGACAATAAAAAAGCAATATTTTTTTCCTAAAAATTATTAATAAATATAAGATCGTATATACCTTAATGTTTTGAACTTGTCATACACATATATAATACGTAGTGTAACAACAAAAATTTTTTTTTCCAGATTCAAATATGAACATTCATCAGGTTTTATTTAAAAAAAACGTTTTATTTATTATATAATGTATAATGTATTGATAGAAAATTAAAGGTAATGATAATAATACAATAAATTTATGATTTTTGAAGTTTCATCTTCGCCAATTCTTCGTCACCCTGTGAATGAGACGCAGCAGCTCTATTTGTATTTGCCTTCTTCGAAGATAAGGTTTTCAATCTACGCAGCACATCTATCTGCTCAGAGAAATTGTCCACTGCATCCTTTTTTGGCGTATTTTCGGCAAGTAACTGCAATGTTATTATGCAGTGTCTACGAATCGAAATCATACTGCTTTCCTGTAATATAAAAAATTCCATTTAATGCAATTTTCCTATATTGTTAAACCAAGCTGATAGCCCATAAGAAAAGTAAGACAATATGATTGGAAATGGAACTCAAATATTCAAACTTTAAATATGAAGCGCCTTACAGTTCCGAGTGTTAAGATGTTGAACTAACATTCATTTAAATTGAATTAATTTTTCAGAAATAAATTGATAGTCGATGAAATTATCGGATTCACACAATAATTCTAATAATCCTCCCAAATTTTCCCAAATCTTAAAAATTGTAATAAACTTATTGTGGAAAATATCTCGCACGGAAT
>NW_017306049.1:2020259-2040094 GCF_001594115.1 Trachymyrmex septentrionalis | reverse complement strand
CTTTTCATTTTTCATATTTGATAGGGCACCAACCAAAAACTACTGCGTAGAATCAATCGAACTTTTTTCACAAGCAAGCCTTGCTATATCAGCTGTCAAAATATATAATGATTATGCGGCTTAAGTGTGAAGTTGGCTGTGAAAAAATACAATAAGTCCTCTGTTGGGAAAAAACGAAATTACTTTCCGAACAACCTAATATTATACAATATGTTATAATATATAATTAAAATAAATCCTTTTGCTTCAACGTTGAATAACTCGATGAAAAAAAATCGTACGGAGCTTCGTAAAAAAGCAAATTAAAGATAAAGATTTGTTCCTTCGAATGATGTAAATCGCATTTGTATACTATTTTTATTCCACTCCTTGGAGCTTCGCAAATTTCATAAAAAATTTTGAGGTCTGATATATCTCATTTATGTTTGTGTAACTTCATGAAATCTCCATGAGACCGTTTTTTTTAAGGAGCGATCCGAAAAGTAGAGGTTTCTAAAATGTAAAATGCTTTTTTAAACATCCCGATTAATTTTTGACGAAGTTATTGTATTTTGAAATTTGCCTATTTTTGCAGAGTGAACAGGTGTTGCGTTAATTTTGTTGCCCAGTGTATTTGCCTTCTTCGAAGATAGACTCAACTTACGCAGCACATCTCTTATCTACTCCAGGAAACTGCATTCTTTTTTGGCGTATTTTTGATAAGTAACTATAATAATATGTTATTATGCAGTGTCTGCGAATCGAGATCATACTGCTTTCCTGTAATACAAAAAATTCTATTTAATGCAATTTTCCTACATTGTTAAACCAAGCTGATAGCCCATAAGAAAAGTAAGACAGTAAGTAACATAATAGAAATATAAATAAAATACTAAAAAATATTACTAAAAATATAAAAAAATACAGTAAAAAATAATAAAAAATAATAAAATAATTGTATAATATTATAAAATGCTATGTAATATTACTATACAATAATAAAACACTAAAAAAATATAAGAAAATGCAAAATATAAAAAGATCAATTTCAGACTATTACAGTCTATAAAGAGAATCAGTATAATATAAATTTATTAAGTTGAAAAAAATGAAAATGTATCAGTTAATTATGGAAATCTATGAGATTAGTTATTTAAAATTAATTCACTTCTTTATTTTTTGTTAGTCGTTTGCAAATAAGCCGGACTATTGCTGTTTCAAATGTCTGACATGCTACAATCTGTTAGAGAAGATACATTACTGATATTACATTACTGAAATTCCAAATTATTCTGACTCGATGCACTATCTTCATTATGACATATGTTCCGTGGTAGAGAGCTTGTACTAAAATAAACAATAAAGATAAATAAGAAAAATATGTATACCATATTTTTCATATTCTAAAGCCTATATATCAGACAAGTTATTATATACGGCATTTCCTATCTTGTCTAGAAATTGCATTCTTGAATAGAAGCGGAAAGTACTTTTCTGCGAATGTCCCGCTTCTGCACCTAATCCGCTGCGTACATAACCTTTCATTTTTTTGCGGGCTTTTGAGTAACAGTCTCTCAGACACAACCATCGAGATTTCATCCATCCCACGTCCTTAAAACTTAAAAATTCCCAGTTCGAATTACAAATTCAGCTTATACAAATACTAAAGTAAATCAACCCATTTGCGAATGCAGATTAAGGCCTGTATTCAGAATGTGCTTCTAAAGATGTAAGTGCGTTTTTGTTATTCTATTCTTATTTTAACATTTTTAAAAGCGCGTTCTGAATATAGGCTATAAATATACATTTACCTACATAAAACAAAGTAAAATGATTTTATATTACCAAGACTGTTAAAGACTTTATCCCATAACTTTTGTCGTACACAAGGGCTTTGCTTTTAAACTGGCAACTTTTGATTCCATAGACCTGATCTCTGCTCTATTGCATCAATGAGCATCTCATTCATAATGTCCGCTGAATATGGAGTAAAATCATTACTATTCTCTGATGATGGTGCATCCCTCTGTGTACTTTCTCCTACTTCCTTCATTCCTGTTTATACATAAATGAGTATACTTACTGAATATTTTAATATTTGAAAATTAATTTGTAAATATTTTCTTGCAAATTAAATTACTCATTGTAGTATGGCCTTTCTCGTCGACAACGAGAATATGGATAAATTCATCATAGCTTTCGAAGCAGTTATAGGCTTGAATCTTTGCAGGATCCATACTTTATCCACCCACAATAACCGCACTTTATAGCAAATATGAGGAAATGTAATATTCCGAACAGCAGGATCAAGAATTCCCTAGCAGAATCCAATCCATCATTTCGATCCGTGCTTAATGGGACGGTATCCTAAAAACCATCTATACAAAAATGTCCAGGCTACAATAGTTTCCAATTGTAAACGATTAAAGTTGACCAATTGTAGTGTCACGTCCAGACTCCACAGTTCTTTTCTTTGACTAAAAACTTTCGTCATCACCATAAAAATTATTAATAAGTAATACCGGTAGACCATCTATTTCTACCATGAGAGGTTACAATAGCGACGAGCGAATAACATTTACCTTTTTAAACTAATAATCCACTCGAGACAGAGTCGTTGGATTAGATATTTGAACCAAGTGCCAAATAGACGAACTTTATCCCGAGGAACAGGAAGAATAAATAGATTAGAATTATAAAACAGCAGTTGTCTGTAATAAATGACACATGTGACTCTAAATTATTGAACATCCGGCAAATGGTCGATGACGAAAGGTGTCTTAGACACATACCCTTGTAACCCATTTCACAATCGATATCCTTAATCCTAATCCTAGATTAGGCCAATAGCACACGTGTGCTCTGCACTCGGCACCACTAACTCGCCAATATAAAAAGAGGCCCTCCACAAGGAACGCGCAGTCAACAGTCAATAGTCGTCAATCATTTTTCCAACCATAACTCTGCCGGTCTCAGTCATCAGTCATCAGTCATTTTTCCAATCGAAACTCTGCCGGTTTGCGACTACACGCAATTGTTAGTTATCAGTTGTCAGTTGTCAGTTGTTGGTTGTCAGTCGTCAGTTTTTCCAAAAGAAACTCTGCCGGTTCGCGACTATACGCAGTTCTCAGTCAAACTCCATCTCCTTTGAACTTTGAATAAGAGTGACTCGACCGGAGCCTCCGCATCCGAGTGGAAACCCTCCGTGGAGTGCTGGGACCAAAGAAATTCAGCCGTTGGACATCCGCAAAACAACAGTAAATCCCATTCTAACCCACACACACACGCGCGCGCGCGGGAGGCGCGGAGACTCTTGGACGAGGAATTCCAGAAATACCTCGGGGATTCGCAAGAACAGAGTCGTCCGGCCGAGGACCATCTGCCATCATCACCACCCTCGTCACCACCGGCTCCGCCAGCTAATTAGTTAGAAATTATACCTTCCCCTCAACCACCTTCACTTTCCCCGTAAACTCCTTCGCCTCCCCCTCGATATCCGTCACCCGCGTTTTCGGACGCACTGACGGAGAGAATCTTTCTAGATACTTCCCCACTATCACCCGATTCGTCGGTCGATCCTATCCCAATTTCCCCCAGAGGAATTCCGTCCCCGATGAACTCCACGGACAGCGTAGAGTTCTTAGAGGAAATTCTTTCGCCCCCACCTAGATCTTATTTTCGAATCCTAGAGAGTGACACTCTTGAGTCACTCATCAGCCAATTCCCGCGGACTACTACCGCATCTATCCCTCAGGGGGCCTACACAATCGGCCCTCATTACTTCTATCCTCAGGAAATCCGGAATGCCATCACCAGACAAAACTAAATCTCCTGTATCCCTGTATTCCTTCCGAATTCTGCCAATCCATTCCAGTGGAATTCTTTTACAATCTTTTCCCTCCTTCCTCCGTTTTCATCCACAAAATAGATTAATCAAATCCCATCCGATTCTGCCGACTACTCGATGTACATAAAGCGTATGCTACTGAATAGACTGTTGCGGTATTTATGTAATAGATTAAAATGTATAGATTAGTTATAATAAATACGCCTATTGTTATATAACCGTCTGTTATTCTTATCTTTTGATTAGCAACAATAAATAATGTTAGTAATTATTCTTCTCGCTCTCATCATTCACTTTTGAAACCCCCTAATAAAACCTCGCAATCATTAAACCTTGCCCTTTCAAAGCTCGCACGTGGTTCATTCCTGAGTTAAAGAGATTTCCCTTCGAAATTCGGACCGACGATCGCACCGCTCGTAGGAAACAGGTGTCATAGCGTCTTTACTAGACGTTGACCCATATTCCGAAACGAGCAAAAGGTGCATTCGACTTGCGGTATTTGCTTCTGTGCGGATACCTGCGAGACAAGAGTCTAACCGTCCCTCCACACTTCATCCTTTCTACTCTCTTCTCTCTTTAAATCCATTTTCCTAAGCTTGGACGTAACAGTAGCATCTGAAAATCACACTCAGGGGCGAACATCGCCCTTGTACATTGATCCTTATTAAATGTTGATATAATTGAGACAATTGTTGCAAAATGTGTAACCGCCGAAATTCGGTTCTTATTGTAAATTATTAATAGTTTTATCAATTAATAACGCTTCATAATAACGTTAATAACGATTCATAAGGGAACCGAATTTTAACAGTTAGGCACTTTCGCGGTAAGCGCTTCAATTTTACATACAATGATAAAGAGATTTCATTTTTAAGTTTCGTATGTAATTGTTTAATTTAAATTATATATAGAATACAGCCTTTTATTACAGAATTTTAATCATTGCATACATCGAACTGACAAAGTTGTTAAATAAATTATGTCAAATAATAAATTAATTTATAATATTTCTATGATAAACTAGAAGAAATTAAATGACTAAAAATCCGTAATGATAATGTTTTCTTATAAATAAATAAATAAAAATGAATGAATAAAATAAAATAAAATAAAATAAAAATAAAAATAAAACAAATAAATAAATATTATATTATGAACTTATCAAATTATTAATTAAATGAGTAACAACTTCTTTTATTTTTTAAACACTTTTATTTTTTTACATATGTATAGACATTTTTTATTGATTGATTAGTGTACTGTAATTTAATATTATAATGATACTAAAATGATACCTATTTACAGGATCTATTCAAAGTGACCACCATGGCAATCAACACATAATCGAGCGCGCCGAAGAAGACTTGTTGCAGCGTTCGTGATCATGACAGATGTTATGGTAGCAACAGCTTCTATCACTTTATCTTCTAATTCTTCGCGATCATTAATCCGTTCCTTATACATAATTGCAAATTTGTGTTCAGTTTAACGTACTAAATTTCACATATTAATCAAACGGTTTACTCAAATTCTTATGTTAATTTATAACAAGAGATGATTATGTTAGAAAGTAACACAAACATTATGTAAAAAAAATAAAACAAAAAGTGTAATACTGATACAATTTCTAAGCAAAGTGTGGAAAGCATATTTTCTCAATAAAATTAACATCTGTGGTATGTTAAATTAATACGTATTTTTTTCATTATCTTAAAATTTGCGTTTCAGAAAATATTATTTTTATGTTATTTACAGTAAGTCAAGTAAGAGCGTGGTCGAGTAATATATAATTTATAAAAAAATGTATTAAATAAAATTTTTATATGCATATACGGTATAATACTCCATCAAATCAAAGATGCAATTACATTAGTAATGCGACCAGTCACCATCGGCATCGATAATTGCCTGGCATCTTCGAGACATGCTTTCGACCAAATTAACGACATATTCTAACGATAAGGTTCTCCAAATCCGTCGAATCTCGTGAGATAGCTGCTTTAAAGTGTAAGTGCTTTTTTCACGAAGCTTGTGCTTAATGTATGCCCATACATTTTCGATAGGATTTGCGTCGGACGACTGCGACGGCCAATCCAGTGTATTTATGCCAGATTGTTGTTTTTACTCGGTACAGAGCTTGCTGCAGTGTTTGGGATCATTATCCTCCTGCAGAATCCAATCCTCATTTTTGTCGATGAACCAACGTTCGACAGACGGTAACAAAGCCTTTTTGTAGATTTCGAGCATTTTCTCGGCGTTCAGGTTGCAAGTAAACAAGTACAAAATGCTGAAACCCTGCTTTAAAAAGCAGCCCCAAAGATGCACCTTTACTCCATGTTTAACGATCCGCTCGATAATTTTATTTCTGGAAGTTGACCAGGCTCGTTTGGGGGTACAACATGCCCATATGGAACATTCGTCAGTAAAAATTACGTTGCTAAAGTCTCGATCAATATTTTCGCGCGCCCAAGCAAGTCGCTTCGTTACATGTTTTTCATTCAACAGAGGTTTCTTCACTGTGTTGCACCATTTCATGTTATTAGCCTTGAGATAGGTTCGAATAGTTTCATACGATATATCTAAACTTTTCTGCTTCAATTTTGCTTGTCCTTGACGCAGTGTTAAGCCAGGATTCCGCGAAAATAGATTCTATTTTTCTATTTTTTATAATCCTTTTTGTTCACTTTGCATATCGAGCCACGTTCCGGTAAATCATCGACATTTTTTGTCACATTATATCGCTGTACCCACTTCTGTACGAATGATTTCGACTTTTTCATATATTTAGCAGCCGCTAATTGTGACATTTTTGGACCTTTCGGGTGAGTGCAGAGGAACACAGCTTCATAGCGTGATGCGTATTTGGTACTCATGGCACTTAATGTGATTCTCTTAAGAAAGTTCAATGACAACTAAATCTTCCTTGATAATGCATCAAGGACAAAGGTGCCCTCTATGGATTCATGATAGATTTAGGGCGATATCTTTTATTAGCTTTGAGTAAGGCCGACCACGCTCTTACTTGACTTACTGTATTTACTTACTCATAAATTTTGTCATTTTGACACCCTTGAGAAATATTAAATATCAATTTAATAAAAATATTTAAATAACATAATCACATTATGTTAAATTAACGCTCAAAAATTTAAAAAATTCAATACAAAATTTTAACAAGTATTTGAATGGACGTTTTTTGAAACAAACATAAAATATTTTTTACTTATACACATGTTGTTTTACGTGTCCCCATAAAAAATAATCCATCGTAGTCAGACCTGGTGACCAGACAGGCTAACTTATGGGGCCATTGCATTCAATCCAACTGTGTAAAAATTTTTTGTTCAATGTTTGCTGAACAATACACGAATTATGCGGTGGCCCTCCGTCTTGTTGATACGTTGTGTTTTGCCGTATGTTTAAGGGTACATTTTTCAATAACTTTGGCAAACCAAATAATAGTGATCAATAACAGTGATCAAAAAATTATTATACATAGCGCTATTAAGTTTTGCAGGCATTTCCAATTTACAATTTAATATTGTAAGCATTATTTGTATTAGATTTTAATTGTACAGTTTGATTTAAAAATCATGGAATATAAAAGATTAACTTACTATTTAATCGTTCAATGTACCAACCTATAGATTTTTACTGAAACAATATTGATACTTTCGAACGATGTTACTTTCGACGACTTATAATGATTTCCGCTGCTCCAAATATGAGAATTATAAATATTAAATACACTTTCGCGTATAAAACAAAATTCGTCAATGAACAAGATTGTTTGCACAAAGCCGGATTGATTTTTCTCTTGTGCCAGTAACCATTCACAGAAATTTAATGTATGTCCGTCATGAAGTAATGATTTATGAATTTTTGTGAAATGATAAGCATGCATTTTCTTTTCAGTTAAAATGCGTTGCATCGAGCTTTTCGACATTTCAAATCTGCGACTTGATTCTCGCATACTGACAGTTGGATCTATATTTATCGCCAACAAGATTGCTTAGTAGGTATAGTAGGCCGATTCTAACACACAATGTGTTAGTACGAATACGATGTGTGTGCATGCGTGCGTGCGTGCGTGCGAATGGAAAATTAAAGAAAAAAGGAAAAAAAATATATTTTAAAAAATTTCATGCTTTATTTTAAATTTGATACATTTTGTAATGCACAATTCTTAACATGTTTTACATATCACATGATATTAGTAACATCTAGATTATGTAAAGAACCTATATCTTCATAATCAGCATCCAAGGTCTCAATGCTCAAGTTGTCGCTTTCGAATATATCAGCCAATCATTTGCGTTTTTCACGTCCTTTAATGTATATCAGAGCCTTATTGTCATCATTCTCTTCCACACCAATTACAATCATTGTAAGGCGTTTCGCCATGCTGGGATCATCTGGTCTTCTCATTGGAATTCATGGTGATAAGCACTCAGCCAGGAAGGCACAATATTTTTCTGACTTTGTCAAGAAATTCCATGGCATGGGACACGTAAAAATATAATGAGAGCTCCTTTTCTCAACGCCACTTCCTTTACAACAAATTTCTTTCCAACGATAAATCTTTACAGATCCAAACGTTGGTATAGTCATGGTGAACGACTTTTGGAGACTGTGCTCGATAGCAAAGAATCTTGGTTTTTATCTCTTGTATTGAAAAGAGAGAGAAGGTATTTTTCTTTCAGCAATGATAATATAATAATTTACGTAATCTTGCGCACTACGTTGGTCATTGGGTTATATTCGATCACACGGTCGTGTATGATGAGACAATAGGCTGTAGTATTCGTGGGTACATTCTCCTCGAATTCAAATTCTAATCGCACATCTACGGTACCACTCTTAATGGATTCGTTTTTTGTCGCGAGCAGTTAATGATGACATGAGTATAACCGTGAAAAAAGTTTTTTATGTTCAATAATGTTTCATGATTTCCCCGGGGAATTTAGTAATAAGACCAACGGAAACGTACATACATATCATATAAGACAGCCGGTTTGTATTTGTCAAAATCTAGATTCAGATCACGGATAAAATTCAGAGTTTAAATAAAGTTTGACGTTAGTTAATTTACAATGGTCAAAATTTTAGTTGCTTTTATGATGTTTTTTTAGCAGTTTGCAAAGCAAAGAGAACATATCTAGGTTTTTTTCAGCTGAGTCGCAATCTTGATAGCCCAGGAATACTCTCTTTGTCGTGTTTTGCAATAAGAGATATTCTACAAATCCCACGAATGGAAACTCATACTTAGATGTCGTCCGCCTTTCAAGGTACGCAGCATGGTTTATTGACTTTATTCAACATACCGTGAGGCATTTGTCATTATATTTTGAATATAATATATTCAAGCGTCGGCTCAGTTGCTGGATCTCCCACAATGAAATTGTTGTCGTTGCACGCTTGTATTAAAATTAATTTGTGACGAGCGTTAATAACTACACGTTTGTAATCTTCGCAAAACTCCAACATGCTGGCACACAAAAGTTAAAATACCTATCAGGTGTCATTAAACTTTTCGCATTATACTCAGATAGAATCCATTATGTATAATCATTGTATTGTCACTTGAAAACAATGCATAGCTCTTTAGAGTACTGATTATTCCAACATTTCTATTATCAATTTCTGTACCATTGAGTTTATATCGATTTTTGTTAAACATGAACGCCACACAATTACTTCCAATTGTTGGCTTGTTTTTTTTTCCTTTAACATCAATCTACCTTCGATAAAGAACACTTTCACACGGTTGTGTGTATAAATTCTGCTGTTGTATGGATATATCTCGTCACTTTGTCCAAACGTGGTGATGAAATACGAATTGTACGTGTGAAACTCGAACTTGCCGATACGATTGTCAAAGATTGCCTCACCTCCAATAATCAAGATATCAACCATCTCAGATATTTTGTACAATAAAGTCCAATGATTGTAAAAATTTAACGTTTGACACAGTAAGCTTCCTTCTACTGAACGATCAAATATTTTTGATCGTTGTGTCTCTGCAAAAATTATATCTCTAGTCTGTTTTGCCTGCTCGTTTAGAACAAGCATCTCACGTTATCGTTGTCGTATCATTTTATCGCTATCGCCTACGTACATGCAATCTAACGGTGATTTCTTCTCCACGAAAATTGAGTAATCGTCCGTCTTGATCCACAACGCGAACCGTCAGATCTGTAACGCTCTGTACGATGATCAGAAGGTAAATGATATGTGTCGATCTTTCCGATATTTTATATCCTGGTAAAACACGCTCGGTGAAAATTTATGTATCGTGTGCACGGACTTATCGTTGCTATATGCGCTCGTGTCACGTTGCATTCAATACGAATGATATTTACGTTGATGATATTTATCGTCTGATTGGTGCCATTGTTACTCCGCGATTCGATAAAAATTCCAACAGCGATTCAATATTGTGAGGTTTAGTGAAATTTACTTGATAAGTGCATTTAATCTCACTCTTCATTGTATTGTTATTGGCATAAATAATCAATGGGTACTGTCCATTCTCTTTGCAAAGCGTTCTTTCTCTCGCAACATCATTAGAATAAAATTGTAGAATTGCACATCTTAGATATTTGTTTATGTCACGTATTTCGTACGATCCTTCGGGAATGACAATTTCTTTGTCATCTTCGTCAAAATAAAACTTATTATTCAATGAATTATGTGTGGTATATTCAATGAATATTGTATGGTAGGTTTCAAAGTCCGTCAGAGCTCGTAATCGCCATCGCTCAAATCTACGGCCGGAAAATAGCAAGACGCTACTCTTACCGGTGAGCATAAATGTCAGTGACATGTTTAAATGAATACTAAGTTGAAAGAGTGCATTGTCAATTCTTAAATTAATTATCAACTGTCTGTAAAAACTGTAGACACAGTTGTTCATAGTTACTTTGATCGTAACATTGATAAGGCATGCGATTATACTCGATTTGCGTTAAGTACAAATATCGCACCAATTCCTTTGATAGTTAAAGATCGCCGAAACTATTAACATAAATAGCACGATCTCTCCGTGTACGCCACCCAATGAGTACCTGGTCCATCAGCATTATCCAAATTTACGATACCACTCTCGTTTCGATACACTCCCACTGTTGGTAAGGTAGTACGCATAAAAATACCTCTAAAATATGGAATACGTTTTGCCAGTTGTTGCAGTTGTATGTTAATAGTTACACTCTTCGGTATTTTTGGTAACTTTTTAACATTTTTTTTAAATCTTTTTTATTTTTTCCATTATGACTCTTTGTCCACGCTTGTGCGGAGCAAAGTAAACTCCATGATGCGGTTATGATGTTTCAATTCTCCTGATGTCGTGCGGCTTTATTATTGCTTATAGTTTTTGCGACTCCTGCCGCGCCGCTGACCAACGAACCGAAAACAGCGGTAAAATAAATAAGATACCAGCGCGTTTTGCAACTGGTAGTATTCGTTTTTCAGCCTTTATATGCTCGGATAATCTGTCCCACAGTTGATCTATGTAATTTTTAAACTCTTGTAGCAAACAATAATTTTCGGTATACGAGGTCTGGCTATTATAATAAATAACGAGACTGCTTATGAAAGAGTTTTATTTTAAAAATTATTCTACAATTGAATGCTCCCCTTCAATGTACTCCCCTCCCCTCGCCACACACCGTTCCATTCGGTTTTTCCATTGGTCAAAGCAATGCTGGAAGTCTTCTTTTGTAAGAGCATTTAGGAGCTCCGCCGATTTTCGCTTCACCTTTTCCATCGACTCGAACCGGGTTCCTTTTAAGGCAGACTTGATCTTCGGAAACAGGAAAAAGTCACAGGGTGCTAAATCAGGCGAGTACGGCGCGTGTTCGAGCACTGGAGTGCCTCTAGCGGCTAAATAACGCTTCACAGACAGCGCGTTATGGGTAGGTACGTTGTCCTGGTGTAAGATCCACGACTTGTTTTTCCACAACTCCGGCCGTTTCTTACGAACTCGCTCTCGCAGTGTTGCCAAAACTGTCAAATAGTAAGTTTGGTTTACAGTTTGACCCTCTGGAACCCATTCAGTCATCACGATGCCGTTGATGTCGAAAAAAACGATTAGCATGGCTTTAAATTTTGATTTCGACATCCTTGCTTTTTTCATTCTTGGCGATGCAGGAGTTTTCCAGTGCATGGATTGCCGCTTAGTTTCAACATCGTATTGGAATATCCAGGTTTCATCGCAAGTGATGATGTTTTCCATCAATTCAGGCTCTTCATCTAACCTCTCAAGAAAATCTGAGCAGATCTGTTGACGGACGAGCTTTTGGTCAGGGGTCAAATTTTTTGGGACCAACTTCGCACAGACTTTCTTCATGTTTAATTCGTCATGTAAAATTTTTCTGACAGTTTCTTTATCGGCGTTTACAGTCTCAGCAATCATCCGAATGCTCATACGACGATCTCCGCGCACAATTTCATTGATTTTGGTCACTGTTTGCGGAGTTGAAACAGAGACAGGTCGACCTGGACGTTGGTCATCTTCGGTGCTCTCTCGGCCTTCAGAAAACCGTTTATACCATTCGAAAACACGCGCACGAGATAGAGAATTCTCACCATAGGCCTCTTTCAACAACTTATGGCACTCAGTCGGAGTTTTTTTAATTTAACGAGAAATTTCACATTGATCCGTTGCTCGTGTTTTTCGTCACATATTGTTATCGGCACGAGAAAAAAACAAGTTCGTTTTTAATCTCTATAGAAAAAATACTACTACTGCGACAAAACAAACGTGTTGATAAGTTTGCTGGAAAGTCCACATAACAAACGTTTCGAGAACGTGTATGTGTATTCGCTTGTCGTTGCAACAGGAAAAATACCGATATTTGGAGAATTTATTAGCATCGATTATTGGTTATTTTACATTCTCCAATAATAACGATGTACCACCGAACGATACGTTTCCAAATTCTATTTTTGTCTTCGATGACGATGGCATGCGACAAGCAAGACGCGATCAGAGAGTACTTTGAGATAGGTCGACACGGACGTCGATTGTTTCTATCTCTATCGTACGCAAAGATTTCGAAGCATCTTATACGCGATAATGCAAATCTGATCTTGATCTTATTCAAACAGGACGGTACCAAGCTGAAGCATATATATATAATGATCATATAAACACCAACATGTCTTATAAGAATTTCTGCCAACTGTGTCGTTGCTGTTAGGAACAAAAGTTGGATTTGTAATTATAGACAAAGACAGTGCACTTACAAATGGACGATACAGAAAAAAATTTAATGAGTATGCGATATCATAACGTGGTTAGTTGTTATCGATACATCAACTACGCAACGTTCCCTCTCAAGTATAACATGGATAGCAGCAAAGAGCTCAAGGATCGCGAAGCAGATTGCAAAATCCAGTGACTTGATTCGTAAAAAGTATCGCACTTTGAAAATCGGTAAAATAGAAGAAGATATAGCGTTGGAGAGGCACTTTAAGCCTATCGTCGAGCTTCTGAAATAGATTGTCGAAAACATCGCTGATGAGGAATCTCAACCGATTAGAAAAGAAGTCAACATTGTTAAGAATAAAAATATTAAGAAAAGAAAACGAATGAAGATAATGAAGACGTGCAGATGATGAAGATGATAATGATAGTGATGGCTTCTGGATGGATAATTCATGGCTTCAATTAACATCGTCGTCTAAAAAGCAACATACAAAAGAATCGAAGGTTACGTCAAATTCTAATTATACGTCGCCTGAACCACGCAAATTATCGTACGAACGTTTGCACATTCTCTCAGTCGAAGACATTTATGAAACGTCCAATGAACCACTTGAAATGTTAGTTAGACATTCTTTGCGAACGCGGTAAGTTCGTGAGAAATTGCATAATCAATTGGGGGCATTTGGACAAACGTAAACATCATTCTCGTTGATGATAGAGAAAAGGCGATCAATCACGTTGATGGCGTATACCTCAGCGAGAACGGCACGATGCTCGGTGACAAATATTTTGATGTAGACACGAATAACTTTGTGATCGTAAATGGAATAAAGGTACACCATTTGTACGAATTAATTTTCAAAAGAATCCCCAATGACACTATTTACACAGAGGATGATAAACTAACGTATAAAAGTATACTGTTGGCAACGAATGCTCATAGACGCAACCATAATGCGGATAATCTAATATTAGGTAACAAAGGGTAAAAATATAAAAATACAATAGCACCCTTTGTATTAGGTAAAATACAAGTTAAAACGGATATATCACGCGTCAAGAATCTGACCAATTAGTCAAGTAAAAGAGTTGGAAAAGGTGAAATACCACGCACGATCCTAACGAGCTAGTGGATCATCTCCGATTACTTAAGGCCTTGCGTCAGGCAGGTCACAACGCCCACGATAACGAAATATTGTCTATTATCGAGGAGGTTTGTAAAGCTGACTTTATTATAAATTGAAACGGGATACACAGTCATTTTTGTTGACCAAATGCCGATCAACAACGTTAGCGTAAAAACTTGGTGATATTTTACGCATTATACAGCAATAATTGTATCATAACGTAATATGCCTGAGAAGAAAAGCCTCAAAAAGTGGCGACTGGTGGAAGAACTGCACGCTTCGGCGAGAAAAAATTTTTTACGCAGACGTGTCATAATTTACGGATACGGTGACCTGTGGCAGACTGATGTGATCGAGATGCGACCTTACACACGATTCAACAAAGGTACTATTATATTCTCACCGTTATCGATGTGTTAAGTAAGCATGCATGGGTCGTACCGCTGAAAACCAAGAATAGAAATGAGATGGCTACAACGATCGCAAAGATAATTCGAGATGACGGAAGATGTCCGAAAAATTTGCAAACCAATGTGGGAAAAGAATTTTACAATGCAAACGTGCAAAAACTCTTGAAAAAACACAACATAAATCATTCAATATCTTCCATAATGAAGACATATGTCGTTGAACGGTTCAATCGTATGTTGAAAAACGATATGTGAAAACAATTTACGCACAATGGAAATTATAAATGGATCGACTTGATTCCACATCTCGTATCTGAGTACAACGCGCAAAAGCATCAAACTATCGGTATGCAGCTCATCGATATAACTCTCACGATTGCTGACAAATTCGTAAGTACGGTGTACAATAGCATAAAGGCTCCCGCGATTCAAAGTAGGTGACACGGTACGTGTGAGCAAATTCAAGACGATCTTTGAGAAAGGTTACACGTCGAATTGGCTCACGGAGATGTTTAGAATCGTCAAAATACAGAAAACTAATCCCGTGACATATCTTCTGGAAGATTACCGCGGAAAAAACTCATTGCTGGAGGATTCTACAAGTATGAGTTGCATCTCGTCGCTAATCCCAACGTATATCTTGATGAAAAGGTATTGCGTAAACAAGGAGACAAGGTTTACATGAAATGGCTCGGATTTGATAATTCACACTCTTGGATATATAAGGATAGTGTGTTATAACAATAAAATTTATTACAAATTTATTACGAACTGTATTTTTTTTCCTTATGTAAACATTAAATATGAACGTATTATACATATTATACATAATATATAATATTCTTGAAGCTTCCACGGGTGCTATCTACGTCATATATATGTACATACTACGTAGGCTCTTGTATACGTTAAAGGACGTGAAAAACGCGAATGGCTTACTGATATACTCGATACCGACAACTTGATCATTGAGACCTTGGATGCTGATTACGAAGATATATGTTCTTTACATAATCTAGATGTTACTAATACTACCATATATGATGTGTAAAACATGTTAAGAATTGTACGTTACAAAATGTATTTAAAATATACAACTGGTCGCAACGCCAAAAAGTAATGTATCAAATTTAAGATAAAATATGAAATTTTTAAAAATATATTTTGATTTCTTTCCCCCTTTCCCTGTAGTTAAGAATTGGTTAATAATAGCTGGTTAATAATAGTAGTACGATTCAATAAGTATTGAATTAGTCGATAAGAAAGCGTGCTTGATCATTTTTGTACTACATTACTAAAAATTATCATTATTAGTGTTACTGGGTTATATTATTAAAAATTCATAAAAATATTATCATAATTATTTTCTAAGTCGTATCATTAAAAATTGTAAATACCATATCTATTTAATTAAATCATGTGCAAGAATAAAAAACAACGTCAGAGAGAGCGCAACGGGAGGAAGAGAGAGCGCGAATAAGTATAGGACTGCAACGGGTGGAAGAGAGAGAACTGCATCCTACAATGGGTGGGAGAGAGAGATGACAATAGGTTAAAGAGAAAACGCAATGGATAAGAGTGAAGGGCCGAACCCTTCCCCCTTCTATCATGGACACATCTATGATAGACCTTCAAAGTTTGTGTCACTTACTGTAAGAATTCTTTCGTTTGTTAATTGCGTGATATTTTCAGAATAATCTATTTTCTGAGACTGAGCGTCGCGCACAATGAAATGAGCAACAGGAACGGTAATGAAGTGCGTCAGTCTATCAAAGTATTGACTTTATGGAATCGAAATGGATTATACAGCGAGTGAATACTGTCATATGTTAATTATTTATGGCGAATGGAATAGAAATTCGAGTGTTGCTGCGAGAGAATGTGCTGCACGATTTCCAGCACGGAGATCTCCGACCGCAAACATATTTTTGCGTTTAATAAATCAAGTTCGAAAAACAGGTTATGCTATGCCTATGATGAAGGTCTTATAGGTCATGGACATCATGCGCGGACAGAGGAAAATGAGGAAGCAACCTTGTTGGCGATAAATATAGATCCAACTGTCAGTATACGAGAATTAAGTCGCAGATTGAAATGTCGAAGAGCTCGATACAACGCATTTTAATTGAAAATAAAATGCATGTTCATTTCACAAAAATCCATTATTGATTATCTCAAGACTACGGATATAAATTAAATTTTTGTGAATGGTTATTGGCACAAGAGGAAAATCAATCCAGCTTCGTGCAAACAATCTTGTTTATTAACGAATCTTGTTTTACACGCGAAGGTATATTCATAATTCTTATATTTGGAGCAGCGAAAATTTTTATGAATATACCGAAGGTACCAATCGTTTCAGTAAAAATCTGTGGGCTGGTATATCGAACGATTCAATAATAATTAATAAGTTAATTTTTTATATTGCATGATTTTTAAATCAAACTGTACAATTAAAATCTAATACAAATAATGCTTTCAATATACAATTCAAATCAGATTAGACCTTTCGAAATGCCTGCAAAATTTAATAGGGCATGTAATAATTTTTTAATAACTAATTTACCAAAATTATTGGAAGATGTACTTTTAAACGGCAAAACATGACGTATCAACGAGACAGTGTCGCATAATTCGTATATTGTTCATCAAACATTGAAAAAATTTTTACACAGATGGATTAAACGCAATGGCCCCATAAGTTAGTCTGCCCGGTCACCAGATCTGACTCCGATGCATTAATTTCTATGGCGACAGGTAAAACAACATATACAAAACAAAACAATATATACAAAATAAAAAAACATAAGTACTAAATCAAAGGACTCTTTCTATATAAACCAAATGACAATAAACAACGGGCAAAGTAAGAGTCAACACGTTTCTTTAAAATTAACAAAAGAATATATTTCAAACAACAAAGGCAAAATTACATAACGTTACAAGTTTCAGCTCCAGGATTGAGCCCTCTTCAGACATTAGCATAACGCAAAAATCGCAGAACAACAACAATCATCGCAAATTATCACACACTCATATCATTCACAGTTCGGGTGAGTCTTGATGTAAAGTTCGACATTATTTCTGTACGATTGAACCGTCAAATGTATTGAAAATTTTGGCAAAGCTCCAGTTGATAAGAAGAAAAACTTCAACAAAACTGTACACAAAAAGATCTACGCGTAAATGAATTAACATACCGGAAATCTAATAAAAATAATAATAAAAAATAATAATCAAAACTCACCAGAAATCATGTGTAAAAAGAATGTTTTAAAGAAACGTGTTGACTCTTACTTTGCCCGTTGCTTATTGTCATTTGGTTTATAAAAAAACATTTTATGTTAGTTTCAAAAAACGTCCATTCAAATCCTTGTTAAAATTTTATGTTGAATTTTTAACATTTTTGAGTGTTAATTTAACATAATGTGATTATGTTATTTATATAAATATTTTTGTTAAGTTGATATTTTACATTTCTCAAGAGTGTCTTCAAAATGACAAAATTTATGAGTAAGTAAATAAATAACATAAAAATAATGTTTTCTGGAACGTAAATTCTAAGAAAAAAATACGTATTAATTTAACATACCACAGATGTTAATTTTATTAAGAAAATATGCTTTCCACACTTTGCTTAGAAATTGTATCAATATTATACTTTTTGTTTCAATTTTTTTTACATAATGCTTGTGTTACTTTCTCACATAATCATTTTTTTGTTAAATTAATATAAGAATTTGAGTGGACCGTTTGGTGAATATGTGAAATATAAATTTGTGTTAAATTGAATACAAATTTACAACTATGTATAAGGAACGGATTAATGATCGCGAAGAATTAGAAGATAAAGTAATAGAAGCTATTGCTACCATAACATCTGACATGGTCACAAACGTTACAAGTCTTCTTCGGCGCGCTCGATTATGTGTTAATTGCCATGGTGGCCACTTTGAACACACACACAGCTCCTGTAAATAGACATCGTTTTAGCATCATTATAGTATTAAATTACAGTACACTAATCAATCAATAAAGAATGTTTATAGATATGTATAAAATAAAAGTGTTTAAAAAATAAAAGAAGTTGTTACATTTAATTAACAATCGATTTTGATAAGTTCATAATATTTATTTATTTATTTTTATTTTTACTTTATTTTATTTCATTTTATTTATATATCTTTGTTTCATTTTTATTTATTTATTTATTTATTTGTATGAAAACATTATTATTATAATTCAGTCATTTAATTTCTTCTAGTTTATCATAGAAATATTATAAATTAATTTATTATTTGACATAATTTATTTAACAACTTTGTCAGTTCGATGTATGCAATGATTAAAATTCTGTAATAAAAGGTTGTATTCTATATATAATTTAAATTAAACAATTACATACGAAATTTAAAAGTGAAATCTCTTTATTATTGTATGTAAAATTGAAGCGGTTATTGCGGAAGTGCCTAACTGCTAAAATTCGATTTCCTATTATGAAGTTATTAACTGATAAAACTATTAATACTTTACAATAAGAAACCGAATTCGGCGGTTATGCATTTTGCAACAATTGTGTCAATTATATCAATATTTAACAAGCGAGTCAATGTACAAGGGCGCGATATTCGCCCCTGAACGTGCGATTTACGAACATAACAATTGGCCAACTTTAATCGTTTATAATTTGAAAACTATTGTAGTCTAGACATTTTTATATAGATGTTATTTGTCTTAGTATATTCCATAGAATTTGCCAAGGAAAAGATCTCCGAGCATTTTGGGACACCCTATATATTTATTTAAATGAATTAATTTCATAAATTGTAATTGCATACCGATATAGTTGTTGGACTTTCAACGCAATAATAATTCAACATCTTAACATTCAGACCGCGCTTCGTATTTAAAGTAATGTATCTAACATAAACGGTCTTATTTTCAATGTTATTATTGTTTATACACGCTTACAATGCGTAACTCTCTGTATATATCGGTTACTGCGAGGAATATTGCTAAGATCTCGGTAGTCTAAAGACTTAGAGACTTACGCTCACACGAAATGCAAGAGATCCGGGCTGAGGCAATATTTTTTGCAATATGTTTATTACAGTTTTTTAAGGTTAAATTTGGAAAATTTGGGGGGATTATTAATATTTCGGATTGATTGCATTGAAAGTCCGACAACCATATCGGCACGCAATTATAATTTCTAAAATTAATTCATTTAAATAAATAAATATATATATATATATTGTATA
>NW_017306049.1:2013107-2020112 GCF_001594115.1 Trachymyrmex septentrionalis | reverse complement strand
AATATATTTTATATTATTATATTTATATTTAATATGATAAAATAAAAATAATAAAATTATATATAAATTATACACTTAACCTCTTCATCTGAATTGTCAGAATTACAAGAATCATCATCCGTATTGATTAAATCCTCAATTATAATCGGTAAAACGTTACTTAACGTATTATGATATTCATTTAACTGGTATACTTTTCTGTATTCTTTTTTAATTTAAAAAAAATCGTATGTCTTGAGAACACATGCGCAGAATAACGTTCTTTTAAATCAACTGCGTAGCCGGCAGATCTGTTTCGCAGTGGATACCAAAAAAAATCTAATACTTAAAAGAACGCATCCATTATGTTGAAGATATTCTGCTCTAATAATTCACTAATAAAATTGGCACCTTGATCTGTGAGGATTTTTTTTCTGGAATTCTATGTTCCATTACTATTTTGATTACGAAGGTTTCTGCAACTGCTTCTTGATTAGACAATTGCAAGACTTTGCATTTCGTTAAGTTATCTTGAAATGTGAGAATATATTTATTTATTTCCTTTGATCGTAATTGTCAATGAACCGACTATATTCAATGTACATTTTTCGAAAAGCTTTTTCGGTGTATCGTTATTTCTAGAGGCACACATTTTAGCCTTTTTGCTCAATTTATTATTTTGACAAAATTCGTATTTATTTATATATTTTTCTCTTTGGTCATACCAATTATGTATCAATCGTATGCGTTTCAAGGTACGTTCGACCCCCTGATGCCTCCCTGTCAGAACATCGTGATACTCATATAAGATTTGCTCTCGTATAAGAGTTTCTCTTCCTCCGTATGTTCTCTTATTGTATTCTCTTTTTCTGTATTGTATTTTTTTTCGTTAACCTCGTCTTCTTTTTCTTCTTCTTCTTTTTTTGTAACGACGAATTTCATTCACCTCCTCATATATTATCGAGTATCTATTTAAAACGTCAGCGTTAGTATTTCCCTTGTCAGCCTTATGATTTGATCCTACTCTTCGAGTTTCAATTTCTCCATCTCATTAATCTGGAACATGAATCTGTTACATTGAATAACCAGACGAGTGGCTTATGAAAGATCACTGTCATAAACTTTATTTCGTATAAGTATAACATTTTACGCCCTAAACTATAGCCAATAGCTCATTTTCAGTTGTGCTATAATTTTGTTTAGCCTTGTTGAGAATTCTGCTAGCATAAGTGATCGATCGGTCTTGACCATAGTGGCCTTGCAATAACACGACTACAATGGCATAATCAGACACGTCGGTTACTACGGATTCACGTGTAAAATCCGGGTACTTTAATGCCGGTGCAGTTGTTTGTGCAGTGCTTTGTTATTTTAAAAAAATCTTTCATAAATCTTTTATATAATAGTATGCAAGTTCCAGAAAGGATTGAATGTCTTTTATTCTTCCTGGAATAGGATAATTGCTAACAGCGCTTATGTTAGTGGAATCAGGACGAATGTTATTTTCTGTAATAATGTGATATGTTATCTCTTTCCGTATGTACACATTTATCTGGTTGGAGTTTCAGGTTATTTTCGTGCAGTCGTTTGTTACTTCTGTTAATCGTTTATTATGCTCCTTTAAATTTGATCCGTATATGACTATGTCGTCTAAATATATGAGACACTTAAGGTCTTATATTCCCGTTAATAGAATTCATTAACAGTTGAAAAGTGATAGGTGCACTTCTTAGCCCGAATGGTATTCGATTGAACTCATAATGACCATAGGGAGTAAATAAAGTTGTTGTATGCTTATGGTCTTAGTGCATCGGGACCTGATGGTATCCCAAAGATAAATCTAATGTTGAAAAATATTTCGCATTACCTAATTGATCGAGAATGTCTGTAATATTCGGTAATGGAAAAGAATCACTTATCGTGAGATCAGTTCAATTTATGAAAATCAACTACGATTCTTATAATTGTTTCCCAGACACGGCAATCTTCTTTGGAACGATCAATAGGGGTGCGTTTCATTGACCCGTACTATGCTGAATAATCTTTTCTTTGAACATTTTCTTAATTTGTTTACTCGCATCTTTTTTATATTTTTCTGGTAGTCTATACAGTCTTACATTTATCGGAGCACTGTCAGTGCGTGTATTGATGTCATGTGTTACTGCGTTGGTGTAAGGATAAGGCATCGCTTTCTAAGTCGAAAATATCGCAAAAGTCATCGCAAATCTGTTGTAACGCTTTGCTTTCTTCCATTCAAATGCTCGGTTCGTAGTTGCTTGCTTAAGCGATTCTTCCGTATGTGTATAGGCTCGATGTCCGTACAGTGAGTAACAGTGTGCGTGCTTGCTGTGTCACTCACCTGCATGTCTGCTAATGTTACAATCGGAGTGTCTATTGCTGTCTCCATCGTATCGAGCATGCTAATCGGGCATTTGTACTCCTTCGGTTCTATAAAACAACAATTAATAAATATTCCAGGTTAGATTTCCTCAGGGTTTACAATTCTTATTCAGTTCTTATTTGTTGCCACTCGTACGATTTTCGCTACGGACCGTTAACGTTATCTTCTTACACGGATGCAGTTTTTCAATTTTTTACTTCTCCGATACGTACGTTCCCTTTTTCAAAATTACACTTGGATCGGTGCTCTAAAAAATCTGTTCCAAGAATTCCTTCGGAATTCTATCGGAAAGTCTTCTTTAACTATATAAATTGTATACTTTATTTTTTGCCTAAAAATATTGTTGCTTGAATTTTTCCTAGCGTGTACATTTCATGGCCTGTTACTCTAGTAAGAGACATGCGCTCGTCTGTTATTAATGTGTTGCTTTAAATTCCCTACCTTCATTAAAGTGAGAGTTGCTCCTAAGTCAAAAATAAAGTTAATTTTGCCCTTTTTTTATTCTTCGATGAGAAATGTCACGAGTTTTAGTCCAGTACTCTTGCGTGATTTTCCTATTATCTGTGAAATTTGATGCTCACCTATCGCTTGTTTTTTTCTAGGTTGTCTTTCTTCCTCAGTACTAGTGAACGAGTCTTCGCTTCGTTTCTTTTGTCTCCTCGCCTTCATGGCAGTGTTTATGCGCCTTTTTTTTTGTGTTTCCTGTCGCGATTGGCAAATGTATTGTTTTTCTGGTCGTCTGTGCAGTCATTTTTTTTATGCTTTGTCTTTTTGCAGTAGATGCAAAATGTTTCAACAAAGTTTATCCCTGCGGTTTTTTCGGTAAAGTATACCGGTAGCATACTTACTTATGCGACAATCTTTGCCATAATGGCCTGCTTTTCCGCATTTGAGACATTGCACAGGTGAATTCCGATTACGAGAAAATTGATTATTTTTATTTCGATCATTATTTATTGCGCGTGAAATTGGATTTTTTACTCGCTCTTCCTCGGTTGCAGAGTCAATTGCTTCTTGCAAATTATTATATTTTTGAGAACGCGATCATCTTGATGTCTTCACGTAATCCTAACTTGAAATTTATTAAAGCCTGGTCTTATATAGTTTCCAGTATAGCACGTTTTTGTTCGACGGTGTAGACTCGCTTCTCTATTACTGATTCATATAATTCTATTGCTATTGTGTCAACGCGTCGTTCGAAGGAATGCGCCTTTTTGATACGCATGGGCTTTTGTTTCAATGCGTTGAATTTAAGCTACAAGTGTGACGTTCCTCTTTTTCCGAGATAATTCATGTTTAACTTCCGTTTCAGTTGTTCAAAATTTCTAATATTCCATGTTTGAAAGTCTAGTAATAGGTTTCCCTTAAGTTTCGTATTTAGAATTTCTTCTAATAGTGCAGATTTTTCAGCGAAATTTATCTTTTCCATCGCGTATGTACTTGCGCTAATAAATTCTTGTAGCTTCTGTCGAGAATATCGATCTACTTCAGGAATTAAATTTCAAGCTTTTTTTATTCTTAATCCTATGATTCTATTCGGTTGCTCTCTAACGTCTGTGAATGTTCGTCCGTATGTAATATTTAAAGATCTCGTAATTCCTTTTTCGCTTTCATATTGCCTAACTTTTATATTGTATTATATTGTATTTATGTGATCTTGCAAGCCTATGATCGCGACGAGCATTTGTTCTAATAGTTCTTCTTAGTTCGTTTGCTTCGGTTCTTCTCAATTGACGTTCTAAGTTTACTGATTTCGATATCTATTTCCGCGGCAGTTACTTGCGGTTTATTGCTCGGCTCTGCTCGCGGCGTATGATTACTGATTCACCATTTCCGTTTGTGTATTATCTCGCGCCTCAATATTAAATAAAGTACTCTGGAATGAAATTAATGAGGATGCTCGTCTCTTCTCAGTCGGATTATCTTCTGACGCGTTTATTCTATTTTGAAATAAACTGTCCTTTAAATCTGCTATCGGGGATGTCCGTCGAAGTCGAATTGTTACGTTCGGATGTAGCTCTGTGTCAGTTGAGCTATTGTCCGAATAATGCTTGTTTAGATTATGAGTCACATTGTCGCGAATGTCTCGTAATTTCTTCTATAATACGCACGAGGCTTAAAAAGCTAACCCTATTCCTTCGCCCTATATGTTCGTTATACAGTCGCGATGCCAGGGGAAGTATTTCTACGCTTCGCCCCCCTCCGACATGTAATCGATTACAATTAAGAAAATTCACTTTCGGATTTACAGTAATAATGTCGCTAGATGCATCTTTTCGATACTTCACCGTTGTTTGTTGTACGTGGTCACTCATTTATGTCACTGTTGCGGTAAGTCGATAACTTCTCGGGTTATTTGGCTGCTACATAAGCAACTGCTGCTTGTTCTGTTGTGGGATTTTGCTTCGGCTGACCTCTCTGGATTGCTATTTTTCCATTACAATAAGATCATTTTTTTGTGGCAAATGCGGCTGATGTTCCGGTTTCAGAGTCCTTTAGGGTGGCTTCACCAACGATGCGGATCTCACCGCTGCCACCAAATATGTTGTGCCAGGAGCACAACGGGTTTGGGATCCGCGAGGACATCGGGATCGGGTTTTTAATGATTCACTCACAAACTTCTTGTACACAGAAATGCTAGTTATTTATTAAATCGATTTTAACGATCTTTCATTTACAATTATTAAATTCCTGGCGTGTTATACTAAGATTGGCGGGCGAATTTATAGTTCTTGTTTGAATCCGAGATGCGCAAATTGGTTAACGTATCTAATGAGCTAATGAGCCGAATGCTATTGAACTAATAAACTTCGAATCGGAGCTCTTGTCCGTTTATATAGATAGTATTATCATTTCCGCGTGTCCTTGCTGACGAGGAGTCTATCGTCAGCTTTTCTTGGTACTCTTCCGGGGACAGTATCACGCGGTAACATCACGGTCGAACGTAATGTTACATTTAAACTGTTATTAATATTTTATTTTATTTCAAATATATATTGTCGCGTCAGCAATCACGCTCGTGACACTATCTTTTTAGATATCTCTTAAGCATTCGATGTGGCACCTTGGTTTTCTTTATAAATTAAGGATTACGCTGCCTCACCTTTATTTTAGTAAGATCCTACTTGTTGGATGGTACTTTCCTAGAGAAGTACCATGATAAAGTGATTAAACTCAGTTCAATCCATGCTAATGTACCCCAAGGCATTATTTTGGGATCCATACTTTACCAATTATACACCTCGGATATTCCGACGCATGACATCAGTATCTTTGCGACTTATGTCGATAACACAGCCATTATGGTCACTGACAAATTATTATACTAGATAAAACTTCGATTATCTATAAAAATATATAATTGTCTTACAAAGCTGGCTAAGGAAATGGAAAATTCAAATGAAAGGGACTGATTCTGTCTATTGTGACTTTTTCGTTACGCCAGGGAAACTCTTCCATGATTAAATCAAATAATTTCTACTTCAAATTTAGCAAAATATTTGGAATTACACCTTATAAACGCTTAACATAGAAAACACATATTTTCACCAAAAGGAATTAATTGGGTCTAAAGTAATCTCTAATCTTTACTGGCTAATAAACAGACGATTATATCTTTCCTTTGAATTTAAAATCACAATATATAAATATTGAAACCAATATGGAATTTAGCTATAATCTCTAACATTGAAATTTTATAAAGGTTTCAGTCGAAGGTACTATAAAAATCATTTGTATCGCTCTATGGTTGGTCTCTTATGAAATCTCACACCACGATCTTAACATAAGAACAGTAAAGAAATAAAACTTTACAGTAATATACTATTGACGTTCCAAATGAAAATGAGAAGTCAAGGTAAACGAATTGTTTATAAAACGATACATTATAAAATATTGAAGCAACATTTATATATGTTATTATATGTATAACGGGTATATAAATCAGTAACACTTCGTATATTTAAACTATTTCTTTATTTCTTTATATAAATTGCTTCTGAAATAAGTGATCTATTGAAAACTTTTTGTTCACCTAATATTTGAACCTCATTCGTTTAAAATCATGGTTAAATTCCAGTCTGTTTTGTAATAACTAAGTTCTGATCCGTCTATTAATATATTGTAGTTGTAGTTCCTTAATTCTTGTGTGTTTAGTCTAACATATGATTACAATTTTTACAATTTATTTCGTAAACTACGTTGAAACGTAGCAGTGATAATAATTTGTCTTTTTGTGCTTTTATAAAGGAGTTTAATTTGTTTATGCCCACGTAAGCTAGACGTATTGTCCGATTATTCTTAAAAAAACCTTCTAAATTTTTTGGTAATCGTGGAAACATACGTATCGTAAAGTATGTGGGATTGTTTGTTATTGTCGACTTTTTTTCTTATTTTTTTTCTCGCTTGTTATTATTTTTATTAAGCTGTTGGAATTTCAGCTGTTGGAGTAATCTTTTTTTAATGTGATTAAAAATAAAATTTCTCCATTCTGGTTTGTTTATTTACTTTTTCCCCTGCCGACTATTATACAATGACTCGTTAGCAGAAAAGCACATTATTGACTCATTTTTATCCTACCATTTATTTACAATATATTGACCGCACTTTTTCTCGAAAACCATTTT
>NW_017306049.1:2011148-2013007 GCF_001594115.1 Trachymyrmex septentrionalis | reverse complement strand
GTGGTATCAAAAGTTTCGCCAAGGAGATTTCAGTCTTAAAGATGAATCGCGTGCTGGACGCCCTGAAAAGATTGAAACGGACGAATTGCAAGCACTGCTGGATATAAACTCTGCGCAAACTGAAAAGGAGCTTGCAGAACAGCTTGGCGTTACGCAGCAAGCCATTTCCGTACGATTACATACGATGGAAAAGGTGAATTTTACAAAAAAAAGCTCAGAACTTTTTTGTACACCTAATATTTACAATATATTGACCGCACTTTTTCTCGAAAACCATTTAAAAAAAAATTCCATATTACCTTTTTTGCAAAATTTAATGTTCTTCACTTTTTATATGAAACATTTTTTTGTATATCATATACAACTGTTTGTGAGTTATTTTCGAAAATTAATTTTTTTGTGCCTTTGACTCAATATGGCTTTTCCGTACATATCAATAGGAATTTTTGTGTCGTTATTTGTTATGCTAAAATAAAACTCTCCTAAAAAATTTAACTTCTCCGGAGTATTTCCAATTTTGTCAATTTTAGAGCTAACTTGACTGGACTAGTAATCGGGTCGTTTTCTAAAGTGGGTTACTCACTATTTGTATATTGTATGATTAATTTAACAGATGATAGTAATAATTTGAACAGGCAATCCGTATGACCCAATTGCATCAATTCATAAATCATCCCGATTAAAAATGAATCTAAATAGTAACCTGAGTCAAGACTTAATCACTAGGTAGCATCCACTAGATAAGTTTTCTATTTGGATAGGTACTAGCTAATTTTTTGTATGCAGTTGGGAGAGGTGAGCGTTACATTTTATGTTTAGCTACTAGTTAATTTTTTTATATAATTATTGGGCGAAGTAAGCGTTATATTACTAGCTAGCATAATTATTATCTATGATTTTTCACATCGTAACTATGTTACATTGTACGTCTAGCCACTAGCTAATTTTTCTTGTATATGTAGCTACTGGGAAAAGTTCTTTTTTTTTTTAAACTTTCCACATAAATTCGCAATCTGTCCAAGAATAATAATCGAATATTGTAAGTAGATTGGTGAAGACTGCCCTTCAAGAATCTTAACATGTTACAATCGTTTCAGGCTCATCATGCTCAGTAAATTAAATCCAGCAGTGTCCGTCGCTTTAGTCAATAAGTTTGTGAGTTGTTATCTAGATTAACTGCCAAGTAGTTAGGATAAAACTCCAATTTTTCAAGGTTTTTTACTGTAAAGGACAACGAACCTACACACGTACAGAAGGATCGCAAGCAACTACGAATCAAGCACTTGAATACGGAAGAAAGCAAGGCGTTACAAGAGATTTGCGATGACTTTTGCAGTATTTTCCATTTAGAAAGCGATGTCTTATTCTGCACCACCGCAGTGGCACAGGACATTTATACGCGTACCAACAGTGCTCCGGTAAATGTAAGCCTGGATACGTATAAACATGTGGGAATCCCACATAGCCGCTAAGTTGGCTGGTTCAATCATCACTCATCCCCCAGCCGTGTCATTGCTAAAGGGTAGGGGAACTTTTAGAAAGGTCTAGCTTGCCATTCAGGAATACAGGTGCCATCCCGGGCGCCCGGCCTTTGCTGCTGGAAGACCCCGGAGTCTCCTTGCAAAGTAATGAGTTAGAACCTCCGGATGTTACGTACGATGCAGAGGTTACGAGAACTCGGGTGCGTCAACCCATACCCGAATCATATCCAGACGCGCCTAAGCGCATCGGGAATAAACTAGATCACGTGCAAAGTATACATAGTCCTCCTAACGAGCAGTCGCGTACAGGCCACAGTTAGAACCCCGAATTGATACCCAGACCTGAAAATAGGACGCAGGACGGCCGGAGTGAGCCTC
>NW_017306049.1:1987960-2011048 GCF_001594115.1 Trachymyrmex septentrionalis | reverse complement strand
CAGTTAGAACCCCGAATTGATACCCAGACCTGAAAATAGGACGCAGGAGTGAGCCAACGCACCAACGACAAGATCTCGCGCGAGGGATATTGCAATGTTGAATGTTGAAGTGTCAATGTTTTATCAATGTTATATTTATATTGATTCTTCTACATTGATTATTAATATTGCTACAATTAACGTTGAAACAATATATTGAATAAAGTGAACCACAAGTTAAATTTTTATTGATTTTTCCACATTGATTTTTGCTAATGTTGTTGCAATGTTGAAACGACATTAAATAAATTATATATCGAAATCTATTTTATTTTGTAAAAAATAAACAAAAATAAAATGTAAATAGAAAATTTAAATCACTTAAATTGATCTGTTAACGAAATTCATTTCTAAATATACCAGGTGTACAAGTATGAAATGCGGATTTGAGAAAACAGATGGCGCATCAATGCAGTGTGTGGTATAAAGATTTGACTGTTATGCCATTTTGAAGTGCCATCAACAAGTGTCAGACGCGCACGAGTGATAAATTGAAAAAGTGTTTGCATAGTGTTGTGTTGCTGTGTTCGATATGTCGAAATTTATACCAAACAAAGAGCATTCACGGACAGCATTAATTTTTTGTTTTCATTTGAAGAAAACTGCTGCTGAATCATACCGATTACTTCGAGAAGCTTATGGTGAACATGCTCCATCGCAAGATACGTGTGAACGATGGTTTCAGCATTTTAAAAGTGGTGACTTCGATGTTGCAGACAAGGAACATGGAAAACCGCCAAAAAGGTACGAAGATGTGGAATTGTAAGCATTGTTGGACGAAGATGATTCACAAACACAAAAACAACTCGCAGAGCAATTGAGCGTTAGTCAACAATCTGTTTCCAATTGCCTACGAGAGATGGGAAAGATTCAGAAAACCGGAAGATGGGTACCGCATGAGTTGGACGGCAGGCAGATGGAAAGGCGCAAAAACACATGTGAAATTTTGCTTGCACGATACAAAAGGAAGTCGTTTTTGCATCGTTAGTGGGGATGAAAAGTGGATTTATTTTGAGAATCCCAAGCGCAAAAAATTATGGGTAGACCCAGACGCACCATCCACATCGACCGCAAGACCGAATCGCTTTGGCAGAAAGACGATGCTCTGTGTTTGGTGCGACCAGAAGAGTGTGGTCTATTATGAGCTGTTAAAACCTGGTGAAACGGTTAATGCTGGACACTACCAACAACAATTGATCGATTTGAACCGTTCGCTGCTTGAAAAAAGACCAGAATACCAAAAGAGACAAACACAAAGAGACAACACAAAGTTATTTTTTTTCATGACAATGCTCCATCATATACGGCAAAACCGGTTTGCGACACGTTGGAAGCACTCAGCTGGGAAGTTCTACCCCATGCGGCTTACTCACCAGACTTGGTTCCTTCCGATTATCACTTGTTTGCATCGATGGATCACGCACTTGCTGAGCAGCGCTTTGGTTCGTACGAAGATGTGAAAAAAATGGCTCGATGAATGGTTCGCGGCAAAGGGGGAAGATTTTTACTGGCGTGGTATCCACAAATTGCCCGAAAGATGGGAAAAATGTGTAACTAGCAATGGAGCACTTTGAATAAAGCTCTTTTTATCATTCTTTCGAATTTAACGTGTTTTTTTTTTGAAAAAAATCCGCATTTTATATTTGTACACCTGGTATATGTTTACGCAAGAATCGACCATGCGCACAGAATGCTTGCACGTATGGTATTGTTTGTGTTGACCGGTCCGATGCGCGATGTTGATGTGGTCTTTCCACATATCTATATGTCACAACTAACATTTAGTGTTCGTGAATCATCGAAGTTGCAGTTTTCATACGATGCAAAGGTTACGAAGCATCGTTGGATAGCGTACATGATTGGATGAATAACCGCTTGCGAAAATAAGGAAATTAATTCCCAAATAAGGGAGAGGCGTTTTTTTTCAATTATAATTTCGTCGTGTGTTCTGAAATATGATATTAATCAATAATATTTATTTTAATAATAAAATTGAATTAATTAATATGAGAAACATTTTTTATGTCTCACAGACATTGCAATTCAACGGACATTAGACGTTTTTGCAATGTCTCTTCTACATTGAATCCACATTTCACGATGTTATTGCAATGTTCGTAATGTTACAATCATTTTTAAAATATTCAATGTTAGTGTGTTGTATGGATCTATAATATAATGCCTGATTGAGTACCAAATTATTAAAATTGCTTGTCAATTTAATTCGCGATTGCTAAAGTACGAAGATGAATCAAATATAAACCGAATTTATTTTTTTTTTAATTTATTGAAGCAAAATACAAATTTACAGAGTTATTTCTCTACATAATCTTCGAACTTAGAAATACATTTTTTTCAATGGATAGGTATTTTTTTATTCCGCTATCGTAAAATAAAGGTGGTTGTGATACCAATCAATTACGCACAAATGCTTCGACAGTAACATCGTTATCAAATCTCTGTCCTCCAAGTACTTTTTTTTAGTAGTCCAAACAAATGATAATTGCAGGGCGATCAGTCTGGAGAGTGTTCCAATGTAGTCCAAAACAAATTTTCAATTTTTTGTCGAGTTTGGGCAGTTGTATAGAACCGAGCATTGTCGTGCTGCAGGGTAATCTCGTATTGGAAATTCGCGTCTTTTCCGATATAATATGCGAGTTTTGTTTTATCCAAAAGTTGTATGCGGCGTTCACAGTACGACGTTCATGGAGAAAATTAACATACAAAACTCCTTTGAATTAAAAAAATGCGGTTGCAAGAATTTTTCCAGTTGAAACCAACATCGGTGATCTTCATTTTCAACTGCTTCTCATCTTTCTAAAAACTTGCTACGCGTACATTTGAGCCTTCTTAAGTATGTTGTCCCCCCCGCAAGAGGTGGGATCATTTCCGATGCAATCCGGTACCCCCGAATGTATCTTGATATGATTCCACTACGGGTATAGCGAACCCGCGGTGCCTGAGCTCTCATAATCCCTTTCCTTGCACCATGGAAGAGACCGAGCGTCCGAGATTGCACCCAACTTCTCGGACGGCGAGTTGGGCTCTCTATAAAAGGTCCCTCTGTCTCGTGGTAGAGGTGCGCGGCTACGAGATAAGTGGGTGGTGGGTGAACCATCCAATAGCGGCCAAGTGGGGAGCGCATGAACGCTAGTGACTGGGAGTATGTTTAAACTTTAAACATTGAACAGTGTATATAGAGTACAGTATAGTGCGTGGATTATTACTTTTGTTGTTAAGACAGTTTAACGTGATTATCAAAGATGACGATCGTAATGAATCTTAGGCTGTTGACGTGGGACCGATGTGCTGCACGTTTCTTCCCGCGAATTTGGTCCTATTATTATTGATGGATCAAATTAGGATCGACGTTGATTCCTTAGTGCCCGCCTGTTGGATTTTTCGCGTCGCGTAGTGGCCTGGTGACTTCATCTTTATGGATTCTAACAACTTATTGGAGTCCTTGTTTTTAAGTGCGGTCCACTGAATCTTGATGGGGATCTCTCTTGGTGTGAGCACCGAGATCGAGGTAGTCAAAGACTTTATGAACTGGGACTTTTTTAATGGGAGGTCTGATGAAGAAGCACTCTGAGATGTGGGTTAGCCCTTTTTGTTGTTTGCTCCCTATCTTGGAGGTGTGCTGGGATAGCTTGGCAGTAGTTGGTAAGTACCACTCCAATTTCTTTGCCAAGAATAAATTGTGTTTTGTGTGTGGGATGTTTTCCGATGAAATTGCTGATGGACAGAGGTAAGCTCAACATCTAGCTTGTGGTACACCTTTGCCTACCGGCCGCTCGATGGTGTCGTCCTTGCCATTGAGTGGTTGTCCGCGCCGATGACAGTGCCGCGGGAATAGGATAGAGGCGAGTTGGGTGATATGCCGGTGAGTCACTTGGCTTCTGTCTCATCGCCGGCAATATTATACAACATGGACAATTCGAAAAAGGATACGATATGGCGGGAGTTCAGATCCCCGTCACGGTTAATGTCCCCGCTCTCGGGCGATCGACTCCTGCGGAGGAATCATGCGAGAGGCAAGTCGTGGGGTTGCTGGCGGGCTCCGCAGCCGATATTGTTACCGCCAAGGGTAGAAAGGCTGATTAGGGGATTTGCGAAATGCCCTCTGACTCATCTAGGCGAAGTACGCTGAGAGAGCAGCGAAAACCAGCTGTTGTTTTGGAGAAGTTGTTTGATGCTGTACCTTGTGTAACCACAGAAATGGAGAGTGTGCTGGATACTGGCAGTCAGAACAGGACCACTCTTAATGAGTGGCAATGAGAAGGATGACGGCGCTGAAAAGTCTGGACCCGGAATTGTCTCCAATGTGCACATTCCGAGAAAGTTGCGAATACGAGTTGTGGACGATGATATCGTCAATTCACCCGATGACCGCTGTTGAGACATGGATGCCCCGATAACTATCGAGAGTTCGTTTAGTATATCGACGGACTCAATTGCGTCAACTGATGATGTGGCGCCTAGAGGCAAAGGGGACGGAAACCAAAGGGAAGCAACGTACCCGGTTCTAGATTGCTCTCTAAGATGAGAGTCGATAGAATGGACTACGATGATGACATCTTGGATAGATCGGATTTTATGAAGATCACCAAGAAGGATCAGCAGGCTGGCAAGCGTAGGAAGGTACAGGAGTGTCCCTTGGACGACGCTCTGTCTTATAAGCAAAAGGCGGCGGTTGATGAGATTACATACCTGTTCCCGCAGATGTCACCAAAAACCAATGACAGAGACTCTGAGGGTCCTGGACGCGGCGAGTAGTGCTCAAAGGAGGACGACCTCCATTAGAGGGGATTTCTGTCGGTCGATAATTGTCGGCGTGGAGATGGCTAGGCAGGCGGTCCAGCACCTGGCGGCGAATTCTGCTAGGGCTCAGGAGCCTGCGGAAATTATGAGTAGCAGGTGTTTAGAATTGGAACGAGAGATCACGACTCTGAAAAAATAAATAAAATCGATTCAAGCTGACAGAGACAGCCTTAGGGATGAGGTTAGGAATCTGCGTCGAGAACTCCTGACTCAGAAAGTGGTGAAGGGAGACGGTCAAAGAGAGACTGATGCTGACGATGATGTGGATAATCCTGACTTCCTGAAGTCTGGACTTCTCGCGAGTTTCGTACGACTCGTGAGATTGAGGATATTCCCCCGGCTCATCGTCCTTCTCTAAGAGAGATCTCTAGGAGGATTCTACAACGCGTAGGAAATTGGTGGACAAAGATGGTCGCATTATTGTTCCCCCAGTGGCTCAGGAATGCGATGATCGAAAAGGACAAAATATAAATCCTGGTGACTGGCTTCCTTCTTCCGATCTTGATAAGAGCGAATCCTGGAGAACTGTTCCGGAAAAAAAAGGAAGAAGAAGAGAAGGAAGGACAAAGGGATTAGCTCTGAAGAGGATGTGGTGACGACAAGAGCTCCTGTGGCGGCGGCGTCGGACAGTGGCGATGATACCGTTACCGCAGTGAGGAAGGATATCACTTTTGCTGCTGTGACGCGTGTCTCTCGTGGGGGTGCTGCAGTCTCCCGATCTGCTCGCTTTGTGGGACTTAGGGTTCAGCGTGTGGTCTCTGGCGAACGGGCTTCTCGTGCTGAAACGCAGAGGTCGAACTCGGCTGTGATTCTGATCCGCTGTGCGGAAGGAGGCCCTACATACGCGGAAGTGATGGGAGAAGCGAGATTCCAGATCTCGCTGGACGAACTTAGTATCACGAATACTAAGGTTAGGAGGGCACAAACCGGCGGTCTTCTGATTAAGATATCAGGAGAAGATGCTGTGTGGACCTAAAGCAGATTCTTTAGCGGATAAACTAACTCCCTTTTCAAGGACCGAAGGGGGATGAAAGTGGTGTGCCCAGGAAAACTGAGTTTCGTCTCAATCTGGACGAATTGGTGGCGGCTGAGGAAATCAAGGAGGTTGTCGAGGGAGTGCACGAGGGAAGGTGCAATTGAATGACATCCGTATAGGCTCATTGAGACCTGGTAGGGGTGGCCTCAACACAGCGTGATTACAGTGCCCTGTGACATGTGTTGAACTATTGCAGAAGGATGGTGGTTTGCGTGTGGAATAGTCGTAAGTGTGCATGATACCACTAGTTAAAAGAAGGCTGCAGTGCTACAAATGTTTCGCGGTTGGTCACACCAGGGAGTGAGTGCACAACTGCAGGAGTGCTGTGGACATGAGCAGTGGATGCTTCAACTGCGGAAAAGAGGGTCATACAGCTGTTGGTTGTAGGGCTTCGCCTCACTGTCCGGTGTGTACGGCTAGAAATCTTTCGGCTGGACATAGGGCTGGCGGAGAGGGATGCGTTTCCTATAACAGTCCGATCCGAGTGATCGTGGCTGCTGAGACGAGTGATAACGAAGGCGTAATGAGCGTCGGGAGTTCTGTGCCTGCGCCGGAAGGTATTCCCCCTACGGAGGAGGGGATGGATTGATTCGTCCAATGGTTAGCATTGGACAGATCAACGTCAATCGGTCGCGACTTGCGCAGGACTTGATCGCGCGGGTGTGTGAAGAGAAGAGACTTGGACCTGTGACAATTTCGAAGCCGCATCCGGCTAATGACGGTCGTTGGCTCTTCTCTTCGGATGTTCCGCCAACTGCCGCCTTGGTTTGGCAGTATTTGGAATGTAGTTCGTGCATTGATGTTTCGTGTTCGCTTCTATTTAGGGGGAAAGGTTTTGTCGCGGTTGAGTGGGGAAGAATGGTAATTTTTAGCAGCTACTTCTCTCCCAATTTGCCGGATGTCGACTTTGAGAAGGGTCTCTGTAATCTAGGTATGCGTATTCAATCGTGTGATCGAAGACCGCTGTTCGTCCTAGGAGACTTCAATGCTTGGTCTCCTGCGTGGGATCGAGGTGATGCGAGTCGCTGAGGGAGGACCTTAGCCGGCTGGGCGGCTGGGCTGGACCTGACTCTTCTCAATGTCGGTTTCGTACCCACATGTGTACATCCGCGGGGCGTGTCGTGTGTTGACCTCTTACGGGCCTCGGCTTCGGCTGTTAGAAGGATTTATGATTGGCGGTGGACACTGAGTCCGTTTCGGACCATCAATATGTCCTCATAAAAGTACATGAACAAGTAGTAGGCCCCCTTAGAAGGATTACGGCCAGAAAATATTTTCTTCGATGGTGTGCCAGAAAGACCGATATGAACCTATTGTGTGCGGCGGCCAATGTCAAGACATGGTCTTCCCTCCCTCAGGGGGACATGTCGGTGGATCTGTTGGCCGATAGGTTAAATGTTGCGATGAGGGAGATTTCGGACAAGATCTCTCAATGCCACGATTAAAAACCACCGGTAGACCTCCAGTTTACTGGTGGAATGAAGAGATTGCGGATCTTCGGGCTTGTTGTGTACGAATCCGGAGGCGCATAATTAGACAGCGACAAAAATACCGGGGCTCTGGGATAGTTCGGGATCTCTGGTGTCCCCCTCTACGGGAGACGAGGAAATTATTGAGAGGTGCCATTAGGAGATCTAAGATGACTCTGTGGCAAGGTCTCTTTGATACTCTGAATGCGGACCCCTGCAGTATCGGATTGTCCTTGACAAATTGCGTATCGAGGCATCTCGATTGGTGGAATCTCTCCCTCCCGCAGTGGTAAGAGACGTGGTTGGAGTTTTGTTGCCCGGAGTGGAGGATTTGGGCTTGGATCCTTCTCTCGCTGGGTGGGATGAAGCTCTGGCAGTGACTGGGGAAGAGGTCTCTGTAGCTGTTGTTGGGATAAATGTCGGTAAGGTTCCGGGCCTTGACGGGATAATGGGTCGAGTTAAAAGCACTTCGGTTACTCTGACGAGATTGTGGACGAGTTGCTTTACGGCATGCCTCAGGGAGAGTGTCTTTCCAGCGTCCTGGAAAATGATACGCTTGGTGCTTCTTAAGAAATCGAGAAAATCTGACCTTGTTCCCTCGTATAGGTCAATTTGCCTTTTGAGTGAGACGGGCAAATTATTCGAGAGGATATTATGTAATCGTCTCGTGCAGTGTTTGGACGCGTCCGGGGGTATTGCGGGAACTCAGTACGGCTTTCGACCAAATAGGTCAACTATCTTTGCGATCTGGAGACTTTGCTTGATCGTGGACGACGAGGTGCGGGACGGGAGCGTGGTGTCGGTTGTGTCATTTGATATAGCCAATGCTTTTAACTCCCTCCCGTGGCCGGTCATTAGGGATGCTCTTACGGAGAAAGAGATTCCAGGATATCTCCGGTGTGTCCTTGATGGATATCTGTCTGATAGATGGCAATCATACATCGATAGGGACGACAGATATGTAAAATGAAGTGCGGTGTTCCTCAGGGTTCTGACTTAGGATAAACCCTTTGGAACATTGGATATGATTCGATCTTGCGTATCAATCTGTCAGTGCTTGACCATCTGCTATGCGGACGATACTCTTCTGGTAGTAAGGGGTCCGTCCTTTCGCGAGACGATGATCAGAGCGGAACTGGGGGCAACCGTTATAGTTAGGGCGATAGAACGGTTGGGACTAAAGGTATCAATAAATAAGACAGAGGCTATGGCCTTTATGTGGGAGGTGCCGCGTGCGAGCCTACGAATAGGTAGTACGGAAATTGAAGTGAGAATCTCAATGAAGTACTTGGGGTTGGTTTTGGACTCTAAATGGTCCTTCATGGAACATTTCCGACGTCTTTTCCCTAAGGCCCTGAGTATGGGCAGCGTCTCTTGGCAGACTAACAGCCAATATTGGCGACCCAGGAGAATGTAGGCGTAGATTATACGCGAGCGTTGTGTTATCCGTTGTTCTGTATGGGGCCCCTGTTTGGACTCAAGCAATCATGACTGATGGAGACACATGACGTGCTGCGACGAGACTGCAGAGGCAATTGGCGTTAAGAGTTATAAAGGGATACAGGACTATCTCGTATGAAGCGTCTTTGTTGCTTGCGAGGGTAGTTCCATTCGAATTGGTTGCCGATCGCCTAAGGCGATCTCATCTAATACGCCGGGTATTTATAGAGCGGGATGGTTTTATCGCTCCCAGGGTGAGGAAACGAGAAGATCGTTAGGTGGAGAAGGAGGCTTGAGGAGTTTCCCGGTAATGCGCCTGGGGCCGCTGTTCGCGGGGCGCTTGTTGGTAGATTGGACAGATAAATGACGAGGGTTCACATATAGAATAACCCAAGTCATAACGGGCCTTGATTACTTTGAGGCGTATTTACGAGAAGACTGAATCCCCGATCTGCCAACATTGCAGAGCGGCGGCGGATAATGTTGTACACACCCTTCTTCGTTGCCTCTCGTGGGTGGCGGAGAGAGTGGATTTGTTCGCGACTCTCGGTCTGGATCTGGATTTAGACAGAGAGTACGATTCGGTGATTGGGGCCATCGTGGGCTCCTCTGAGGCGTGGACAGCCTTCGCAAACTTTTGCGAGGTCGTCATGAGAAGTAAAGAGAAACCGTGAGGGGCGGCGGAAGGATGGGACAGTACGTCCGTCTATACTGCTTCCTCCTCTTCCGAATCGCTCCTTTTCGTAGTATGTAAATATTCTAAATAAATTGTGTACATTGAATTAGGTTTAAGTTTTTGTAAATAGAGGTTCCCGCATGGGAGGTGGAAGCCATCCCTTGGTATTGGGATTGCCCTGACGTAATACCTGTCAGTGCCCTTCCGGGGCACTCTCAGATATGCCTGGACGTAGTGCTAGGGAAAGGGGGAGTTTTTTAGTCGGTAGGCAGCCGTCTCGGTGTATCCTTTGAGATCACGAAATGAATCCAGCACACCCAGTGGTGCGGGCCGCTGAGCGTCTTCCCCCTCCCCCCCTGATGAGTATTCTTTCTGGGTCCCCCTCTGATGAGGGCGGTGTGAAGATTTTTCTCCTCCTACGCAAAACAGTATGTTGTCCCCGAACTGTGTTTTAAGCCTTCTAAAAATTTTGAACGGTTTTAGGATATATCCATAAACTTGCAGTCGCACGTATGCATAACAAAAATTATCCAATCACATTTTACGTGCGTCTTCATAAGAAAAATGCGATTAGGTAATTTTCTTTATGTTTTTGTGGCTATGCAAGTTTGTATGGATATACTCTTAGTATAGGTAGGTTGGGGTCTTTTATGGGAGATCTCCTTCAGGAATCCTTAACTGTAACGTATAAAAACCGCCTGCCTCTTCGTTTACCTCAATCGTACAGAAATAAATCCGATTAATATTTGATTCACTCTCGTAGTTTAATTGCGTTTATAGTCTATAGTTTATAGAAAATTCGACACGCAGTTCAAAAAAACTGCAAATATAATATACATATATGCAAGTTAATATATAGTATACATGTACAGTAAATCAAGACTGAATTATTTTAAGCATTAAAAAGATCCAGCTTCGACCATTATAGGCTTTTAATTTCTAGTATTGATTATGTTCTCACATATGCGGTCTAAAATAAAATTTCTAAATATTATTTATAATTATTTTCTTACGGAAAGAATTGAGAAGCAAACATGGTAGATTTTACGAACAAACGTAAATTTTTCCAAAATAAATTTTTCTACCCTTGGAAAAAAAAATCGAAAAAATCAGTCGAAAAATTAGAAAAATTGGATTTTTTCCCTGATCCTTTAAAACACTACTCACAAAATACAAGATTAAACGAGACTCGACATTATAATTCAAATACATACGATTTGACGTAGAAATCAGCTTACGATATAAATCGTTTGTCTTACCATGAAAAACTCCTACCGGACTCTCGATATGTCTCGATACAATATAGATTGGGATATCCTGCGTCTTCTCACACATCCGGCAGCAAAGATTACCACAGCACAAGTGTCAGGCCCGAGGTCCTTTCAGGAGCACGCAGGTAACCATAGATCCACGTGATAAGTCTTATCGTATTGTGATCGATCGCGAACTATATATCTCGCGATTCCTCGCGAGTCGCAATAGCGCTGCACCCTGTATCCTTGCGCGCGGAATATGACTTACGGTTGGCATCTTTTTCGGCTGCTCGTAAGACTCCCCTCTAAATTATCGTTGTAGAAGTGTCTTCAGGATTCGATGAGTTCCTTATTCAGATGATTTCTGCTTCCAAATTCGACGTCCTCTCTCGGCAGAGGTTCTCTCATGGCAGCGAGGTTTCTCGCTCGTACTATGGCAGAGAGAGAGAGAGAGAGAGAGAGAGAGAGAGAGAGAGAGAGAGACTATCCTCTCATGCCGTTTTAGTCGCTTCCTTTTTAGTAATTGTTTGTAACGAATTCAAGGACAGAATGATAAGTTTATAAAATGGACATTAATTCAAAAAATTTTAAACGGTATCACCTACATGCTAACTCTCCTCTGAGTAACTTTGATATGGCCTCCGATATGAGTCTTTTATCATTTTTCTTGCCGCCAGTTAAGGTAGTAAGACGACGCTTCACACAATAAGCCATACACAAGAATCGCCGATTATCCTAAATAAACTTGTAAGCAATAATAATATTTTAAGAAACAATAAGAGCCGCTCGAAAATCAAGATAAGCGTTGACACCCCCGCTCTCAGCATCGAGAGAACACAGGACAATAATGTCGCATTATTTTGGTCAGGTCGGATGACTTTTGTAATAGACGGTGAAAAATGTTACGTCATAATATACACACACACATATGTAGCCGCCGACTAAAAAATCACTCAAAAGAAAATAATATCTGACGAAACGCCATAACAAAAATCATCTATAAATCGCGATAAGTGTTGGCACGCTTGTTCTCCGTGACGGCAGAATACAGAACTATCCATGCGACGCGTATTTTATCCCCCTTCCTCCCTGCTTCAAGGACGAGCGACTTCCACGCAAAAGCGACTTCCTCTTTTCCTGCCAAGGGACGACTGACTTTCCACGCGAAGCAACTTGGCGAGATGGAGTGGAATGTGCTGTACCCTGTTCTGGAGCAGAACGGGAGGTGGAGTGAAAGTCGCTTCGTATGAAAGTCACCCCTGAAGCTAGACAATCATGAAATATATTTTAAAACAGAAAATTTTATTCTGTATATTTCAAAGTTTTTTTTTAATAACTTTTTAATGAATAACGAGCAACAGCTAAAACCTTTTGAAAGTCACTCAGGATGACTACAACATATGTCAAGATCAAGGTCATTGGGGATGGCTCCCCTCATCACCATAATTACTGTTTTCGATGTTCTGGGTATCCCTTTAATTTTTATTAAATAAACTAAGTTTCGGAGTATAAAAGTAAGTACACAAAAATGTAGAACTAAAAGGAACCATATTTCAATATAATAAATAGTAGAAATTTTATAATGTTACGTCTAGCGGATTCTCACAATCCTTTTTTTTCTTTTTTGCCGAGATTTGGAGTTGTCAACACATAAGATAGTTAAAAAGTATTGTAATAAAAATTTTTCTCACGAAAAATTAAAAGCAAAGGCTCCAGTATCTTCCCGTTAACTACTATAAGATAAAGTGGGAGTCAGTGGATGCGGGAAATTAATGCGGCGTCGATAACACTCTCCTTGGACACCGCTATTAAAAAATGACTTAATGTCAGTGAAAATGCGAGGCTGACGCCTAGACATTTTCCTAACAGTGAAGTCGCGGACAATGCCCGCGACCATAAAATACAGAAATGACACTCGACGTCCAGGAGAGCTGTTTGACAGTTCCGTGCCGACACTGCACGTGCGCTCATTTTACCCGCTGCACGTGCATTTCTCCATAATTTAAGAAGAAAGCATCGTAAAAATAAGACTGACACTTGTTGATGTAAGATAGACTTCTTTCCTTCCCCACAATATACCTCAAATCTCAACCAATCCAGAAAAGTCCCATCACTTAACTAGATCCCTACCAACCGAGGAAGAATCGGTATGTAAACCATGGTTCCGCGGCCCTCGGGGAGAACTTTTTGATTTTCTTCAGTAGTCACTAAAGATTTTCTCAGAGATAAATTACAAGTCACAAGATTTTGATTATTCATTCTTTAGTTCGCTAATATTGACGGGAAGGTAACCAAAAATGACAATATCATACTAGGATTAATATTAATTTAATCTACGTAATTAATTTTATGTGTCAATCGTCATTTTTCATCTTTTTCTTGTTGCTTAAAAAAATTTCTTTTAAAAAGAAAACAAGAGAAAAAATTTAAAAAAAATGTTTAACAGATTAAAAAACTCTTTCTATACAAAATAAGTAACAATAAATAAAGAACAAAGTAAGAGTCAAGCACATTTTTTAAATTGTCACACAATTAAAAAGAGTAAATTACAAATAGAGAAAAGTAAAATTAAAAAAATATAATAAAATAAAACTCAGTTTAAGTACAAATAAATTACAAGTTTCGGCTACCGGAGTGAGCCCTCTTCAGACATTAACATAAAACATTATCATAAAAATCGCTGTACAAAATTAATTATCGAAAATGTTTGCATATTCACTATAATCACAGTTCACAGGGTGAGTCTTGACGTAGAACTCGACATTATTCACATACGATTGGACAATCGAATGTGTTTCATATCTCATGGAAAAAGTTCTAGTTGATAAAAAAGATAAAAAGATTTCTTATGAAAAAATAAACACAACCAAATTAACATACCAGAATTGTAACAAGTAGTTAAAATTCACCAAAAATTATGTGTAAATTATTCAAACAAGTGTGTCCATATAAGTATAAAAACCCATTAGAATATATAAAGTTTAGTGGAACGCAGATGTGTAAAACAGACATTGTATATCGAAATTGTGTCTGAAGAAGGCTCAATCCAGTAGCCGAAACTTGTAATTTATTTGTATTTAAACTGAGTTTTTATTTTATTATATTTTTTCAATTTTACTTTTCTCTATTTATAATTTATTCTTTTTAATTGTGTGACAATTAAAAAAATGTGTTTGACTCTTACTTTGCCCTTTATTTATTGTTATTTATTTTAAAGAAAAATATTTTTAAAATACCAGACAATTGTGGGTTATTGCCGTGTTGTTATCTATTGCTAATGTCAACATTTCATAAATTTTGCTGTTCACTTCATCAGGACGAAAAATGCACTACATAGATATTTTATTAGATTTCATCTTATATTATTTATTTATTTATTTTATTTGGTTTCAGATAAATATTTTGTTTGAGGGATCCCATTTGCTTACAAATCGATTGCCTACAGTATCGTTTGTTTACACCATTTTTATCGACTGTTTGTTTGCACAAAAATAAATCCCACATGTCAAAGTTACGCACTGGATGGATTTTTTTTTCAACGCTTCACAATAATTTTTTTTCAATCAAGATTGGTTTTCTAACATGTCAGGAGATTCGATTCGAAATTAATTACCCATAAACTTTTTTTTATGCAAATTGTCAAGAAATAATTGTTACAAAGCTGATTTTTAACATTTTTTGCAATTTAATTTAAAATTTTGAGGTTATGTCAAAAAAAATTTTCGAGAAAAGTTGTAGATCTGTCAATTATCTACAACTTTTACATTTAACTTTTTTTGATACGAGTTACAGATTTCGTTTTATTAGCAAAAAACCGTTTTTTTGGCCGTTACGCGCTATATAAATTAATATTTTAACAATAATAATTGAAAAGGTACCATATTTTGAAAACATGTTTTTGACGTAAAATTTGACGGAGAATGCGATAAAAATACTAAAAACTTGATTCGTTTTGGGGGCGTTTGTTAAAAATCGATTTAAACAATTAAATTGTTAATAACAATATAAATTTGTTAGTATTTTTTGTAAAAAAAATTTTTTTCTTACAGTTCAGTCCTTCAGCTACAAAAGTGCAATTGGTGAAAATTTTGTAGCTCTTAAAGATTCGGACCTATGGATTTATGAAAATGAGTCTCCAAGCCAAAAAACTTGCCATTCTCAAATGTTCGATCACTTGTATTATCGAAAATATGCAAATAAAAAAAAATTCCTCGGACACGTATCTCTTTTTTTTCGACATAGAATCCGTAAAAAAAGTTTCAGTCAAATCGAAGAGGTGCCGATTAATTTTCAACAAAATCCGTTCGGTTTGTAAAAGAATTACCCATATAGGCAATCGAGCTGTAGGCAATAATATATAGTATGTAGGCAATTGGCGATACAAAGATATCACAAACGCTCCATGCGGAGAAAGCTTGAACTAACGCTAATTAGATACATCAAAGTTAGATACATCAAACCACATTAAACAGTATCAAACACGCATGCACCAAAGAAATAATAAAAATTATTTCTTTTACATTTGTGAACATCATTTTTCACCGAAATATTATCTGTGCTCGATGTAATGCACACATATAAGATTATGTAAGACCTTTAAGAGAAGGTGAAAACCTTTATAAAAATGGATTAGAATAACGAAGAAAAATGAATTAATTGTAGAATGCCACAGTAGTTTGGCAACCCAAGTTTCGCATGTTCATGATAATCCACATATAACTGATGTAAAAATAGACTTACATAAGGTTGCTATGAACGCATAAAGGAAAGTAAATAGTTCTGTATTGCAAGATAGTCTGCTAAATGCAAGCATTATGTACATTGTTGCTTTATCTCAATAGATAAGTTGATTTATAATTAGTTTTTTATTTTTGTTTATACAGTGTTTTACAATTAGATTATATTTTTTTAATTGTAGAACTAACGAGAATGAACTTGATTATTTAAGTTGCACAGATATAGAATAACAATGGGGATAGATCAAAACATCTCATCACAAAGAATATGAGGCTCAACGAGTTTCAGAATTATGTCATGTTAAAGATCAAAGAGACGTATAATATATGTTTTTCAAATACCAGAGATTACGCCAGAAATGAAAGAAAAATGAAAAAATGTTTTGATATACTGCAAGTTTTTATTATATTTTATTCCTTTTGGATTATTTATTTTATTTATGTATTATATCTGCAGTTCTCCGCGGACAACTTGATAGCGCTAATAGTGCGAATAGCGTCTCCCCGAACGCACCCTAAATATCGTAACCACAGACTTCTATATATACTACTAGATTGCTAACTCGTTTGAAAAAATGACCCCCAATTTTGATATTGCATTATACGCATGCGTCGAGAACTGCTCCGCGTGACCGCGTGACGTACATGCGCATACATCAGCATACATACATATTTTGACAGGTTAACCTAATTTAACAGTATTAAAACTATTTATATTTTATTGTACTGATCAAGAGGGCCAAAAAAGTTGATGACAAAACATTTGCATTATATAGCTTGTAAATAATAAATTAAAGTTTGCGCAATAACTGCGTGGATTAACACTTAATGATTTTTTAATTTCTTTACAATTCTATAAAAAATTGAATGGGATCACATCTTTTATATAGTACATTATATAGTACAAGGGACATTTCACTCTCGAGTTACAGTACAAGTCTTAGCGAGTCGGTACGTTTAATAAACAAAATTAGCATAAAATCAGTATAAAGTTAGCACAAAGTTAGCGCGAATCAACGAACGCAAATAGCAAAAAGTGCGAGGAAGTCAGTAGAAATCAGTGAAAATAAGGAGCGAGTTAAACCGAGTCAACAATGAATTGAGCAACAATGTTTGTTTGACTCGTGAGTGAAATCCCCCTCGCACGTCTACTAATATTCAATCTTTTATACAATCTTGTACTAATATTTATTGTAAATTATCTGTCTTTTCTCTTAAACTTCCGAAGAAAGTATAATTTTTCAAACGATTGAAGATTACGTTTGGCATGTGTATGCACAGCTGATGCAGAACGTCGCAGGACACAACCATACTGCATTCCTTCGGATTCATTCATGAAGCATGCGCAGAACTACCGCATAATTTCGGGATTCATTTCATATAAGCTTGTCCTAAGGAGTCAGCAATCTAGTAGTACATATATAGTAGAAGTCTGCCTGTGGCAGGGGCGAATCTAGAAGTTTATCAAAGGAGGCCATTGATGTACCGCAAGCAAAATTTTTCACGGTCAAATATAAAATATTTAAATTACTATTAGTATATTACATTGAAAAGTACTGTAATCCAGGAAACGTTTTATTTAAAATTATATAAATAAAAAGAATATAATATAATATATAGTACATAGGATGTTCGAAAAATCGAGGCCAATATTTCGGGAAGTGTGATTCGGAAGCCAAAAAGGAGGAAAAAAGCTATATAAATAGGTCCAGAAATAAGTCGTTCCGAATTATAACCATTTTTATGTTAAAAAAATGTTGAAAGTTATTTTTCGTAATTACAGTCATAATTGATTTCATAGTGTATCAACATAAATAATTACATGTTTTATTTTAAAATTTTTTTTACTTCTTATTTTTTAATTTTCCGGTATTTGTAAATATGATTTACTGCATTATTTTTGGGTAAACATAAACAAGTTAAATAGAATTACATGAAATGTAACAGATTAAATAAAATGTTTCAAAATGTTTTAACGTATTATTAAAGGGACGTTTTCAAGAAAGTAGCCTAACTCTTCTCTAAGAAATCGTACATAATTCTGATCATTTAAACTCTTTTCAAAAGAATAAGGTCCCCTATAAGTACATTACCAATAATACTTGTGTGTTACATACCGTGCAACTAAACTGTTGTTGATGCCTCCTTTGATCAATCGTTTTGGGATTTTCCATTAATGAAAATTGTCGTTACATTTCTGTCAAAGCCTGCTTCGTCAGTAAATAGAATATTTTTGCAAAAACTCGGATTCTTATCTATTTTGTTTACAATCAATTGGCAAAATTGCAAACGGGGACCATAATCTGCAACAGAAAGGCCTTGAACTCGTTGTATGTGATATGGATACATTGAATTTCTTGATAAAATCCTATAGAGTTAATTTTGGTATTCTGATTTCATCTGAAACTGTTCTAATACTAGTAGCAGGATTACGCTCGAATTGTTCAAGTACTTCTTCTTCCATTACAACATCTACCCTAGGTCTGCTCTCACTTGTTTTCTTGTTTAATACATATACCAAATTCTCTCAAGATGTCTACATTTTGGAATACCTTTCTCCCCGGTACATATCGGTTTAGAAAAGCTTGAGCATATAATCTTCTGGCCTTGATAGCATTACCTAGAGTACGACCATACATAAGATGCATATCAGCTAGTTCATTAAAACTTATTAAACAATATAGCTTTTTTTCTCCTTTTTAGTTCCTAAATCACTTCCTGAAGTATTGGTTTCGATTTTCCGGACACCCTGTATATATTTAAAAAATATATGATATATATATTGCGACGTGACGTTTTCCGTCCGTCACAAGGGTCGTAAGACCCGGCCGAACAGCGCAATTCTGACGTCCTTTCACTTTTTAGAAGGCAGACTTTTTATCTGTGCACTCTTGTAGCGTTATTTCATCTATTTCGCGTTTGTTTAGTTTTATTTCTGTATCCCGCAGATTTTCTGCATCGGTTCTTTCACGTGCTATTGTACCGCGAGTTTTACAGGATAATTGGCGACCCCTTTACGACCTTATAAACTTTGCGTCGTCTCACCGAACCATAGATGAAGAGAGAAGATGGCCAGGACTGAGAGTCGGAGAAGGAGTAATTGAGGACGGATTGGCCGGGGCGCCTAGGATCCTACAAGATGATAACACGCAGATGATACCGCTCTACATTTTGATATTTTCGCTTTGATCCGAACCATGTTCTATTACACCATATTACAGGCGCATATGGTGGAGAAATCACAGGGCCGCAGCCGGGGATGGCCACTCTACGCTCAAGTATCGGCGAGAGTCGGCCCACGGAGTTTGTGGAGACTTTCCTTGAGAGGTCGGAACCAAGATCGAGAGCGGAGGCACCGAGATGCGAGTCTCTCGCAAAACAAAGATCCAGGAGAGTCTCCTAAGCGGCCGAAGGAAACTCTGCGACCCAATCGAATTCTGCGCGCCAGGACATAAGATACGCCAATGGCACGCTCACTCGCGCCTGGCGCTCAAGGAGGAGGAGGAAGAGGAGGAGGAAAAGGAGGGGGAGGAGGAGGAGGAAGAGAAATTGATCATGACAATATCGATGATGGTGTCAATGATGATGATAATAATGATGATGATGCCAATGATAATGCTGTTAATAATGAGGAGCAGGACAACGTAAATGTTGAGGATAGTCTTGAAAACAACGGCGAAGACAGGGAAGAGGAGGAAATACGTGATGAGGAAGAAATAACTCAGGAGGCAATAAAGGAAAAAGAAAACAGATATTACGCCTTGAAAATGAAGGTAATAATATCTTTACTTTTTATTTTAAATTTATTTGCTGCTTGAAATACTTAAGCAGATATTTTTATCAGATATTTCGTACTCCCCTGTTCTGCCTATGTCGCCGGAATATTAAAATTTACAAAAAAGAAAAACATTATCCTCCCACGCACAATCATATAAACAGTTGAAACTAAGTTACCTTGCCATGCAACAATGTTACGACTAGTATAAGTTTCTGATTTAATATATATAGCAATATTATCAGAGAATAATAAGATTAACTTGTTTTTACAGTACAAACTGGCGGTGGTGATCCATCGCGACATGCAAGGGAAGAAAACGTGCTCTTGGAAGAAGAAGAATTGTCGCAAAATTTCGAGAACTCCATCGACGATGAACATCAGCAGCAGCAGCAGCAGCAGCAGCCGCAATGGTAACAGGCACATCGTTATCATCAGAAGAAAAATGATCATCACAGGCAGGATCGTCATCGTCAACAGCAGGTTAGAAATAACTTCGCTTTTATAGAGGCGGGAAACTCGTTGGTTTAGGAATTTAGCGATAGGGAGGGAGGCAACTTTCGTGATACGCTCACCACCCGAAGGTACTGATATCGTTCGTTGGATAGAAAGCGCGTTCCGTGAAATTCGGGCGTATGCGTTACATTCGTGCAAACCGAACAATTACGTAGAATTATCGTTCAAGTCGGTGGATCTAGCGTGTAGTCCGACAGGTCTATCGTTTAGTCCAGCACGCGACTTAACTTATGAGAACATATGGCAACTCGTGAATTCGCTGGCGCAAAGTGCTGGAGGATTCGATATCGCAGAAAATTTTATCATGCGCGTTTTCAAAGTCTCAATATCTGCTGGTCGCGGGCATCAATTTAATCAATTAACTCGCAAAGATGTAGCCAAACGCTCGATTTTGCAAATAAAGTACGGGGGAACTGCAAGAAAGATGGGAATCCGGGAGATACCAGCGTTCTTGATTACAGCGTAAGTTGGTCAAAGAATTAACGAAATCCGCTGGTATCATATCACGATTCCTGAGGAAGGTTGTGGAATTCGCGAAATCGAGCAATTCCAACGGATTCTTGCTTCCGAAAATATTGCAATTATGCTATATAATTTCTGTATTTTTGGTCGAGGTGAGAATCCGATGTACGACAGCTGCGCATTACTTTCCTAGGTCGCGAACCCTCGTGTCGTTTAAATATAATGTATTACGAAAGTTCGCGCGACATTATAACCTATATTAAATTTAAAAGTCGCCACCAGTTCTCGCGGAGGATATCGCGTAACATGCAACGTGGGCTTTTGTAAGACAGAGATCGATGCACAAAAAAATGCCCACACTGCTACGCCACCCTGTCTTGCGAGCGCCCCGACATTGAGTTGATTAAGTGCGATTCGGGCGTCCGTGTTTTGAGCGCAGGGATCATATAATCAATCCCTCGCAAGCGTTTGCGAATCCATTAAAATTTGCAATGGTTGCAGGCGATTGATTAATTTAAAATCGCGATACGATTGCGATATAGTTTATTGCAAAACTTGTCGTTCAGTGCAGTCTTCGAATCATTTGTGTTACATGCGGCCTCTTTGTCGTAAAGCCTCAGTAGAAAATCCTGGAGAGGATACAAGTACTATAGCATCGCGAGAGGAAAATCCGCAAACAAATACGATCGAAGATACGGACGAGCGTGTTAAAAAAGATCGCGTCGCGTTCGTGTTTTATGATTTCGAATGATTTTCGCGATAAGACAAGACGCTCGAAGAAACGGAGAACGTAGATTCACATTTCAACTCTGCGCCGCGTAACAAATTTCTGAAGCGTGCGCGAGAACAAAGGCCATGTCATTGTGTTGGTGTGGAGTGCGCGAATTCATCATTTTCTTTTCCTTTTTTTAAAGAAAAATATCGAATAAAAAATATTTTGTACTTGAAGAAAACAAGAAGAGGTTTATTACTTATAATTTTAACTAACCTTTCCGATTTTTACGAAAGCTTTCCCTCGTTGCGATATCGCGGTATTAGTAAGCTTATCTACGGCGATCGCACCGCGGTGAGATGATCAGCTTTTCACCAGCCGCAGTGCTCTTCGCTGACAAGCTCACGCGGGAATACGCTGGCGCGAGCGCTCGACCGCTGCGTGAAGGGGGCCGCCGCCGCGTTGATCAGCTTATCCTCTCCGCCTTCCTAAAATTATTTTTTTTTCACGTATTCTAGAAATCAAATGAAGTTTTTTCTTTTTGAAGTCGCGCATAAAGATCGATCGTTCTTTTCGTAAAATAGATGTGCGTTGGAAACATCTTTGGACGTCGATCGTATGTGGGCTGACTGGTTGCAGGAGAGTGAAGACGATCTTTGTGAACACTTTTCTCTGGCATTTCCGACGCATATCTCTCATATCCGACGTGCGTTTCGAGAGAATTTTGTTTTATTACGCAGAATAGCAAGAAGCCTATCGTCAATAACAATACGATACACGTGTAAAAGAATTCGAAGAACAGCGTTGGGGATGCAGCTATACTAAAATGATGAAGAAGAAAAATATAATTGAATTTCGCGAAGGATTACCCCGTCTGGAAGATTACTCGAACGATTCGCTTTCTCCAAAATTAATGATAATTGACAATCTTATGAGAGAATCGTCGTCGTGCGACGCGATCGTGGATCTTTTTACCAAAGGCAGTCATCACAAGAATCTCAGTGTTATTGTTTATCTCGCATAGAGTCTATTCTATCAGGAGCATGGGCAACGTATATCATTTAACGCGATTACATCATCGTTTTCAAAAATCCACGTAATCGCGTCCAAATTCGTCATTTAACTAGTCTATCCCGACGATTCGAAATTTCTAGAAGAGGCATACTACGACGCCGAGGCGGTTACCTCACGAGTATTTGTTGCTCGATCTGAAACAATCAACCCCGGACGAGTATCGATTTCGAACGTGTATTTTTCCCGAATACGATTCATTACGTCTACGTGCTGCGTAGATCATTTTCCGACGGATTCGTATAAAAGTTGAGTACGGATAATTGCGCGTGTCAGTCGTACATTTTTCTCGCGATGAAGATAAGTTACGAGAAATCGCACAGAGCGACGAAAATCGTCACACATTCGATCGGTGAGAGAAATGGCTGTCTTCTCGCAGCGCTCTATCATTTTAACAAAAATCAACGTACAATCTTCTTGCACAATGCTGACGAAAAACTAATTCGTTGACTAATTCGTTGTATCTGTGAATGTGTTTTTAATACACTCAAAGGTAATGTCTCGCTCGAACGAAATGAAAAAAACCGGTTAACCAAATACAAAAAAACTCTGCGTCGCGTCGTTGCAAAACGTGGTAATTGAAAAGATAAAAGAAAGCTGTTGGTGCAGCGAGACGGATTTTTACTTTATATTATCGGACCTATATCATCGACCTTATTATCACTAATTATCGAAAGAACGAAATAGTAGGGATAAAATGTTATGAAGAGGGCTAAAAAATGGTTTTTATTTTGACGGAAAATCTGGAGAGAATGCAACATCAGCTACGTCAGAATCCTACATCGTTCGTCGCCGGAGAGTCAAAAGAAATAACAGTACCGCAAAATTCGGATAACACCTTGAGCACTAATAATACAACGCAAACCTCGGGAACGCATCTAACACGACGCGATGCGGAGATGAGCCATATTCTTAATTCCAGTTGGCCTCGTGATGAAAGCGAGAAGTGGAAAATGCATAGAGAGACATATACCTATGATTTATCCAAGAAATGCGAAGACAGAAAGACGTACGTAACGAAAACAAAAATGTAGAAAACAACACTACACGATGCCTCCGCTGATAACGAGACGACGAACGAT
>NW_017306049.1:1983433-1987860 GCF_001594115.1 Trachymyrmex septentrionalis | reverse complement strand
CAAAAATGTAGAAAACAACACTACACGATGCCTCCGCTGATAACGAGATGACGAACGATTTTCATACGACGGCATTTTTCATACAAACATCCGATATATCATCACCATCACATTCCATTAGTAACACAGATATTATTACAAAAAATTTCGAGCAAGCATAATCATACGATGAAAAACATCGAGAAAATACTGGAAATCGTACCGAAATCTTGCACACTTACTGATGAAACATTTTTTGAAAAGTTGTGCCCGATAGAATTAGTTGGGAGCATGGAATTGTGATTATAGATGATAACGTCGTGAAAAGATTCGAATATCACTGACTTAATAAACGATACAATGCGCGAGAGAAAAACTGTGAAAGCAGTGGCTAGAAATCAATTTACACGATTACTCCATGTATTGAACATACCTTCTGCACTAGTGAAAAATAAAAAATTATTATCCACGCACGGTGTTACTATAAACAGCGTAAAACTTTGACCTCGTGCGAGTTCCACGCCTTTTATATCGAAAGCGCGAGTTCCGCGTCGAGAGCATGAGGAAGAAGAAAAACGTAAAAATTACAAACAAGAAATAGACAAAGACAGTTCGTTTATTCTTTCTCATACAAGAAAAACTGATACCCCCGTATCTTTGCAAATAGGAAAAAATCGGTTACTCGATTAAAAAAACTGAGATAACGATGATATTTGAAAAACTATACTACGATCCGTTGCATTGTGCGAGCTATTCGGCGGTGTATAATGTATCCACGAATTGTGCGATTCATCAAATCCCAACTATTTGACGTACACCTTGTCTCCTTTCCTGCGCACTTTCTTTACGACATACACGTCCGGATGAGTAGTGCGATGCAACTCGTGCTCGTAGAACACACCAGTATAGTATATGGCCAGGGAGCGTCAAAACAAACCCTCTCCACCGGCGCCCTAGGCGTGATCTAGGTGAGTCAATCTGAAAAAAAGGCGCGCTCTGATTGATCGAGGAGTGAAGGGTGGAGAGGGGGGGGGTAATAGAGTAATTAAATGGTGTATTCTGATTAGTTCGACTTATACTTGACAAAGATCTGATTGGTTCGCACCGTACCTATCTACGAGGTGATTGGAGAAGGGGAGTGGTAGAGGACTTCTGACAAAATAGAGAATAAAATTGGAAAAATGGTGAGTGGAGATCGGGACTGTAACATTTTTTGTCGCGAGGGCAGAATATGAACACCGGGCATGAATAGCGGGCAATTTTATGACGGTCATTTTTTTTGTTGGCGCGGCACAATGTCTCCGATGTGTTGGCGTTTTAGTGAATGTTTTTTATTTACGAGAGATAAGATCTTACAAAAATTTTTTAGTCTAGGGGACTCTTATTTTTGCTCGGAAGAAAAAGGATAGGTAAAACAGGAACGAACATGTTTAACTAGCGCAACGTCTTCGAGCATTACTTTAAAAAAATTATTTTTATATTTTATATATTTAATGTACATTATCTAAGTTTATAATACGAGAGAAAATGTATCTATTGTAAATGAGGGTGGGGGTAGGAGTAAGGAACAGACAATATTTACATGTTCAAAATGTTTATTTAAAAGAAATATTACATGAAATAGTTATTTTATTTTTTTGAAAAAGTACACGTTTGAACATGACAGCATACAGCATAAGAATTTACGATGAAGACAAATTTTACAATAAAGAAAAATTTTATAAAATAACTATACGATCAATCGGTCATTTCACTTACAATCAAAGGTAAACAGATCAAGAAACTGGCTAAGATTATAGCCATTACACATAAAATGTACAAATACACAGCAATATTGTCCACAAGTTTGAGAAAGTATTTCTTGCAGCGTTTCGTCGAAGTCGTAAGAGGAATCTTGGATCTAAGGGCGGCAAGCAATAGCTATCGAAATACGTTCCTGTTTCGTGTTCATCGATGTAGAAAGCGACCCAGTGTTGGCCAGGTCGATCGTGATCGTCCGTGTTAGCGACAATGGCAGTCGATCTCGTCCACACCCTCGGCAGTTGATCGGCAGGGTAGACCCCGTATGTCGGACTGAGATGATGTAATGCGTTTAAAACTTCTAGCGAATTCATTTCTCGTCGTCGAAGAACGTGAGAGAGGAAATGTTTGCATAAATTCAAAATGTATCTCTTTTTTCGGCGTGCGCGATGTGGAGTTCCCAAAAATGCTCGACGTTTGTGAGACGCTAGTGTTAGCTTTATCTCTATCAATCGATAAGTCGAATTTTGAAAGATCTCTTTTCTCCTTGTCTGTGTCGCTTGTTTGTTCTCATTTTGGTTCGTCTTTTCTGTCACGATATTTTTCCTCCACGCTTCAATGTTGCGAATGATATCGTATTTCTGATTTTTAAATTGAATTGAAAAATTCCCGCTGTCTGTTTTTTCGTTCTCGACGTCGCTTTCGCTCCAATTTTCGGAGGGAAGACTATTGTAACTCGAATTGCTGCTATTTTGTATAGTTAGCCAACGTTTCAATTTGTAAGCATTGCGTATAGAAACTGTGATTCAACAAAATAAATCTTTCGAACGTACGAGTCTCATTCTAACTTCCACTCCGTTAATTAAAAATTTATCTTGATTGAAAACGTGAAGGTGACCAATGAGATCTAGCGCGTGATTTCCTTGAATGTATTGCGTGCGTCTCTCGAGCGCTGTATTTGGATTTGACGAGTCTAACGTGTCATCCATGTAACCAGGGATATCCGCGTCCCATAAGCAAGAGGTTAAATGGGAAGTTTTTGCAGGTGAAGCATAATTTAATAACCTCGATGTACGCGCGGTACACGTAAGCGTTGTTTGGTGACAATACGGCTTTTGATTGAAATATACGCCAATTTGATTCAATATGGAGTGCAGTAAATGGGGCTATTTACGGGGCTTATTTTTGCCCCGCCGTCAGTTGCGCCTGATGTGCTCTCCTCGCGTTCGCTTTCTACACGTATGCGAAAGCTTAACATAGTATGAGTGAGGTCCAAATAATCTTCTCCATGTTTGGGTATGACGAATTTTATGGGCGAGTCATCTGCGAGCGAAGTTACAGGTTTATAATAAATCCATTGCAAACTCTCAATGCTGGTTTGCGTAGGAGGCAGAGAGAAGAGATCGAGTTCGTTCTTTATACATTCGCTTGAGTGAGATGAAGAAAGGACATGTTTTTTCTCTAGCCATGAATTCCTATCTCAATTAAGAGAATATATCGGATATGTCGCGTTTCTTGATTCAATGTTTCCTAGTGAATAGTTTTTTGGTTTTTTTTCCTGCAGCTCGAATTTTCTTTTTCTTCTTCGTCACTTTCTTGCTCTTCTGCCCTGTGGTACTTCTCGATAACTTTCTTTTGACCCCTCGATGTCGTTTACGATGCACGATACGTCTATCTCCACCACCGAGTGGAAACTGAAGCGCCGCGGATTTTGCGAATATTTTATATCCAGACCCCCTCATCACGGAACTTATTTTTTCTTTGGAATTTCTCTTCAGATTATCTCTCAATTCCGCGAGCCGATTTTTGACCGCTTCCTTTAACGGCTTCTTATTTTCGACGTATTCTGTTATGTTAATTCCCGCACGTAAAACTTTTTTTCCGACAGCACGCGCACTTTTATTTAGATAAAGTAGTATTTTTCTAAATAATCCGCCGAGAAAGCTTTCGATTCTATATCCGCGTTGGTAGGGTGAACCGACGAAAACACGCGGAATTCCATTTCTGTTACCGGTGTACCGCGCATCAAAATACTCCTCATATTTCATCGCGAATTTTTAACTATAAACTAGCACTGCCGACACGCTCACGTACACGAAAGAAAGTTATTGCTTACGTTTAAAGTGCAGCGTCACAGTCATCAAATTCGAATGGAGTTTTATTTTCAAGATGATCTCTTATATCTATTTCGATCGTTCTGAAATTCATTCGTCGCAATGGGTTATAATTTAGAAATGAGAACTACTTTACTAAATTTGCACCAAATGCATAATTATGACTGCGTATCTCGATCGTATACTATTCTGAGAAGAGAAATACGCACATCACCTGTTATATAAGGCGCACAAGTATCATAATATACGAACATTTTATGAGGGATAGCTCGCCACAAACTATAGGGTTCGCTACTCCAATAACTGACTGTATGTCGTTGCTCCGTCTTCTTATTAAATCCGTGAGTAAGAAAAGTTTTCTCTTCTGTTTCATTGGAATTAGGTTTACGTATCACGAGCTTGAAATAAAATTAGTGTTTACTGGAAATTGCTGCTGAGAAGCCTAGCATTCGTAGAAGATTATCAGAAAAGTTTATATAATATAGCATTTTGCATTTTTTATCGTAGTTAATACTTATGTAGACTTTACCGCCAGACGCTCTTTGCTGTGTGAAATAAAAATGCGATTCGGCATCTTTACACGCGATATTAATT
>NW_017306049.1:1977697-1983333 GCF_001594115.1 Trachymyrmex septentrionalis | reverse complement strand
ATAGCATTTTGCATTTTTTATCGTAGTTAATACTTATGTAGACTTTACGGCCAGACGCTCTTTGCTGTGTGAAATAAAAATGCGATTTGGCATCTTTACACGCGATATTAATCGCCTCAATACCCTCATGGTTATTGTTGTAAATTCCATTTGGAAATGCAACTTCTTTTAACGGATCATTCCGGAACTTCCGTAAACGGATCATTCGTCTCCTCATCGGGTTTAACATCGACAAATCACATTTTCGTTATGACATACGTGTAAAAAGGTACAGAGAAATTGGATCTCACTTATCGCAACCTTCCATTGTCTGTGCAACACTATAGAATGAAGTAATTCTGTGATGAAGGACGACGTTGTATTATCCGGAAAAGGACGCATACTGTTACTCGGAAGTATCAGAAGAAATTGTTTCTCCTCCATCGCGAAGAGAAATTAAACTCAATGTCGGAATCCAAGTATCAAACTTACTGGGATAATCGCGCCAGCTAACTAACACTTGCTTATTAGTTTCTCGGCTCCTACTCTTTATGACGCGATCGATGATAAACTCTTCTTTCTCTAAGTTTTTATCTCAATTCGAGCTAATTCTTGCTCATAAAAAATATCGTCTACGACTTCATCTGCTAAATCTCGCAGTTTGTACACGTGAGGGTTTCGCCAATCGAGAACATAATAAATTTGAAATATTTCCTCATTTTACTTAGCCTCGTAACCTTTCTCAAAGGTAGCCCTACTGATACGAACGAGATTTCCGATGCGATATTTAATCTTTCGCGCCATTTCTTTAAATTTCATTTTTCCAACTACGTGATATATTTTCACGAGCGATATGTGCGTTTTCTCTCGTTTCTACCGCAAATTACATTCTCGTGGACTAGTGACGCGTGTGATTGTAAACGCGTACAATGTCCTGTAAAATATCGATGTAGGGTCGCATATTTTTATGCGTGAAATAACGCTACATTCGCTCTTTCAGTATTCTGTTGAAGCGCTCGACGATGGCGGCTTTAATGTTCAGATTACGCGTTACTCGAAAACGAATGCCGTTTTCTTTAAGAAATTTCTGGGTTCACATTGGGTGCGCGACAAATTCTTTACCTTTATCCGTTTGTAAGTACAGGTACTCGCTTTTCGCTAGTACTAGTATTAAAAAATTTTTATCACGCTGTTGCTCGTTTTGTCACGTAGCTGTTTTATCCAGACGTATTTGCTTAGTACACCGATAATCACTAAGAGATAGCCGTCATTGTGATTTTTTAGATTTCGGAGTTCGATCAAATCTGTCTCATTGTCAATAGTTGTTACGCTGTAATGTAATCGTGGAAATTTTTTGCGCAATGGTCGATGTAACGTGTATGTGTCTTGTTATTCGAGCCAGCGTACGACTTCTCCCCGTGAGAAATTCAGTTTAACGGCGCGAGTTAGATTATGGTAAAAACAATATCAATATGATACTATTACGTCCAAGCTCCGTATACATGGGGTGAACGCAATAAGGAATTATTAGACCGATTTGATCATGTCCAGGCTCCGGACCGCAAGAGAGCAGTGGGGAAGGACCGACGCAAATCGGGAGGCATTTCGCTTCGTCTTGAGGCTCCTAACGAGCCTGGGGGTCGAATGGGGAACGAAGTGGAAACCTCAACTCGTGCTCCGCTAAACGAACATTCGAGTCGGACGTATTTTTAATTTAAAGGGCTCAAACTGGGTCAGTGTGCCGAGAGGACGCACTTTAACGCCAGGTGTGTCACTACGTCCGTATGCCCTGGCTTTCGGTCATGGAACTTAATCCAAGTGACCGGGAGAGGGTGAAGTGCAATCACGGGAGAGCTAATAAATACAAGGAGAGGTTTTATTAAAACGACAAATGAGGGTTTAATTCAATAGAACTATTGATAAAAGCAATATTTTGTGATACATTTTTCTTAAGCGTAAAAATACAATTTTTGGTTCTCTATTCTGAAATATATGGTCGTACGCATTTATGTATGTGTGAGTGAGTGTGTGTGTGTGTGTGGAAAGTATCGTGTGGCAGAAGGGAGAAGTTACGAATAGGATAGTGAGGGAATAAAAAGAGAAAAAGGTTTTGATAAGTGGATTTGAGAAGCCTGATTTTCCTCGGATGATGATAGTATTAACAGGGCGGACATGAACGATCGGTCGACAGGGGGCGAACAATTACCGTGAGACGACGGCGACAGATTGAAATTATAACGTGAACGGATTGCAATGTTTTTATTTTCTTGTATATGGGAGGTCAAAAAGGGAGAAAAAAAAAGAAAGAATAAAAATAAAATTAAAAAAATAAATAATAAAAAGAGACAAAATGAAATATTGAAATGAATTACTAAAAGAAAAAACGAGGAGGGAAGAATAGAGATATACCGATTTACTACTGAAATGCTCATCGTTGGAGATCTTCCGGCCAGGATATGTAAGGCTAATGATGTTTCTTTAGCACTGACTCTATTGGCAAAAAAAGGCATCGAGAATCGGATGAAATTTTTTTTAAAGTCCCAACAACTACCCAAAACTCAAAGAAAAATCTCCCTGAGGGTCGCGGAACCACGGTTTTTATACTAAACCCCCCTCCCCCCCTCCCCCGATTACTCAGATTCGAATTAATGGAATAGGTTTCGTTAACTAGTAGTAGGAATTTTCTTTGCTCTCGGATTGGTCAAGATCTTGGGGGAGGAAAGAATGTTGACCGGAGTCTGTAGTGTGGAAAGTGTTCTCCAAAATTTTACGATCTTAAAATTTATGGGAAAACGCACGTGCAGTGCGTCAAGAAGGCGCATGTGCATCGTCGCCACGAGACCACCTAGAATCTACCCCTGAACGTCCCAAGCCTCTTCTTAGATTCTGTGATCACGGACTTGTGAGAATCGTCCGCGACTTGACCGTTAAAAAGTATCTTGGCGCCAGTTTTACACACGCTTCCAATGACATATTTATTATTAATTTAGCCACAGTGTCCTAAGGGCACAGACTCGATATCTTTTTTATTCCGCCGCTCGAGCACGCGTACCGATTTTTAGTTTATCTCGGAGCGACATTTACGAGGAGATACTAGAGGGGATACTTCTTTGTTTTAGTTTTTAGTGTGGAAAAAGAAAATTTCTAGTCTTCACTAGGCTATAATGCTCAATTCATGCGTTATTCGCAGCTATCTTTTAATTTCAACGAATTCCAGATCTTCACGAAAGAAAAGAATCATGGGAGTCCGCTGGGCGTAACAATACATATATTTTGTATAGATGTAACAAATATAACAATATAAGTACATAAACGTATATTTTTATTACTCCCCATTCATCTTCGTTTTGGAGTATACAAAATACAAAATTCTTTGTAACAACTTATGTATGGAGCAGAATACATACGTAGGTAGTAATATAAATTAGTAATACTTATATAAAAATAAAAAAACATACGTAAAGTGTGAATTAAAATAATACGTATAAATGATAAAAACATGAGATACATAAAGTGTAGATTAAAATATTAGTAGTATATAATACGTATATAGATGTTAAAAACATACAATATGTATTATTATATATGAAAGTACAATAATTGTAATACATAATAAATGCTATTACATGACACATACTAATAATACTTGTATAAATGTAAAAAAAAGTGTAAATTACAATAGTAATACATAATAGCGACATATAATACATATAATACATATATATTACAAAGGTATCCACCAATGCCCCTTGTCTCCGTTGAGTCCGGTACGACGTATTGTTCGTCGTCGTACGAACTCAGAGCAATTTTCGATTCGGATATCGTGTACACTTCGTGTAATTTAGATCGTATACGCGATTGACGGCGAGTCATTTCGATCTCTTCGTTCAAACCGCATGTAATCATCGAACCTTATCGTTCGCGCTACGACATTATTCTCTACATCATTTATCTTTTTAGTGTCCTTCTTGCCGTCCACCCTCATGTACATCTTCGCTCCGAGTCCAACGAATTCGGTCATTATCGTACCGTTATTTTCGTTCTTCATCAGGCCGGATACTTTTTTGTTCACGAGAAACATACCACGTACACGTTGTCTGCCGGATAATCGCTCGTGTCGAATCTAGCGCTATCGCGTTTCATAGTCTCGTAAACGATGTAGTCCTCATACTCGACGCAGTATATAAGACTGTCCGTGTCGGTGTACATGATTTTACATTTGTCGCGATACATCGGTAACATATACTCGTGGTGAAATTTGTACAAGCAGACTTTCGATGTGTTGAGTATGCACATACCCACGTAAATCGGCTTGTTGAACTTCACCGCGAGTTTGCGCATTTCGACGGTGATTAGATTCTCCGCAAAGATGCTACGGCTGTGAAAGTTCGGTTTTGCGATCATTGCCTCCACGCCGTACCGTCCGTCCCATTTTGTTATCAATTTTACGTCGACGTGATTGCGCTCGTTGTCCATAGTTTTGCCGAATATCGCGTTGTTCATTAATTTATATAAATTTTTCTCAAAATCGTTTTTCGCGCGTGTTTTAAATTGTGTATTGAGTTCAATCACGGAGCCATGAAAATTGAGCGAATTGTAACATCCGGTGGATCTTTGTTACGCAAAGATCGTGACAAGTACATTGCTGCAGATTTAGATAGTGGATGACGTAACACTATTTATCGTACAGCGTCGCTAGAAGTTTATCCTCGCGCTTGTCGAGCGGTTTATCGCGCGTTGGGCAGAAAAATAGGTCAGTGTGTCGGTTATGCAGATGCTGCGAATACTCGAGATCGACTTCAAGAATATAACCGTGAATCCGGAACGATTGCGCTCACGCCAAAGTTCCTAGCGTCTTCAACCCATCGAAATTCGGTGTATGGCAATGGTTGACATATCCGTACAGATTATTCTGTATATTGTAGTACATCAGATATTGTAGTACATCAAGTATGACGACAATTTCAATGAGTTGTACAAACGCATTTACTTGTTATTAGTCTGCGCGTATCTACCTGAACATTGACTGAGACCGCACATATCACGCTCGATGAATATCGATGTAAGCAACTTGAATCTTACGCGCATATGTTTTAGCATGGCATCCCACGTGAAACTTGGCAGTGTATAATAATACGCGGGATGAAGACCGTAATTCGCGACGCAACTTTCACGGAAATTTTTAAAAATGTCGGCTAATAACAAGACATCCGTTTTCAAGTACAGATTACTGTACTCACTGAGCGTTCGGATGGAAAATCGCTGCCAGACGTTCGAGGTGTGAGCCTAATCGCTCTCGGATACGATATCGCCTGTCAACTGAAAAATAATTCGCGCGGTGGTAAGCGCGTGTCCTGCAATTTTTCGACGCAGTCAATGTACTCATGAAAGACACCTTTTCATGTGAGAAGGTCGAAATCCTCCATGCTGAGCTTACAAAATTCGGAACGTACAATTTTTAATTTATCTTTATCGAGATATGGAGCCAATTTATCGAGGCTTGCATTTAAAAATTTGAAAGAATCAATAAATCATAATTTTATATAACTTTTTTGAAAATTCTTTTCATTTTTGTCTTTGATCGACATGTTTAATGAACAAAATATATTTTTCCTTCGTTATCGGTAGTACATCTACATGTCTATCATACGCAGTAG
>NW_017306049.1:1973391-1977597 GCF_001594115.1 Trachymyrmex septentrionalis | reverse complement strand
ATTTTTCCTTCGTTATCGGTAGTACATCTACATGTCTATCATACGCAGATTCCTTAGCAAATTCCTTAATTATAAAATGCGCGTCGTAGCCCGATAAATTATGAAAAATGATCGGAATATAGAACAAATTTTTATAATTTAAGTTACAATTTGAATGAGCTGGACCGCAGTATCTACCGATTAAGTGACAATGATCGCAGACTCGCATATCGTTTGACGCGAATTTCGACGCGTTTCTCGCAGATGTGACAACCCGTGCTACGGTACGCATTGTTCTTTCGATAACGTTTCCATAGGCACATTAACGGATTTTTCACGCGATGCGCCAAGTTTTCGAGTTGTCACGCGAACCATGCTATACAGTCTTCATCGCAATGGAGGTGATACGACGATAACGCATCGCACATAGTAGCCTATGCTAAACGCTTCATGCTGTTGATACGTGTACGACGACGCGTCTTCCTTGTTGGGCTCCGTCTTACATAAGACACTCCAGGTCGGCGTAGGTAAACGGCATTCGTTCCCGATTATTAGTGAATTTGATTGGCAGTCGGATGGCGCAGTCGTTGATTTTCTGGCAGTTCACTTCGTGCGACTGCAATGTTTTGCACGAGCTGAAGTAATGGAGGTACCTGTAAATAATAGAGAAATCATTTTTCGCTATTTCTTTTTACTATTTTTTATTAGCTTTTCTTATATTTACCGGTCGCAGAAATATTTCTTATTCTTTTTCCCAGTAATCTGCGAGCTCACGAGACGCAATAGGTTCTTGATCCACGCAAAGTGGCCGAGGTTGTTACGTGAATCTTGCAACATGTTAGCGTGCTTCTCTTTCTTGTCATCGGTGAGTCGCAGAGGAAGGACCTGTCGTACGCGTTGATCGATACCGCATTCGAATTTAGAAATGTCTTTTAATGTCATTGGAAATTCGATACTCGCGAGATTTAACACTGCAGTGTAATCCGGGTAAGATGATTCCCGATCTGTATGTCTTTCTGCGGGATATAGAGCGGATATCACCGACCATGCAAAATACTCATTGTCCATCGAACGAACACTGATCACGCTCGTTTCGTCGCTATCTCCCGTGGTACTTCGATGTGACATCCTGCGCGCAGGGGATTTAGTTTGTTCACGTTAACAGTCAAGTTAAGAATTTGCAACAATGCCGTTGTCACATTCCTAGAACTCTTCGAGCGATGCCTAGGATAGGCTCGACGATGTGTCGTTCGTACCACTTATCGCATATTGGTGCATCGAGATATCTCGCTGTTCTTTGTAATTGCTCTTATTAGCACGTTTATCCTTTGTCGCGAATTCATCGTTGAACGCGGTGTTCACTTTTACACTACTATGTCTTTCTATAGCGTCTTGCATTCGCTCTACATTGCTAACGTCTTCTAAAAACGGCTCGATGTGATTAGAGTTTATCACTGTCAATGTACGACTCTCGAACGCGGCGTCGATCTCTCGCCAGACAAGAGATCGTTGCCACTCGCGTACTCGCCACCAAGTGCACGAAACATCACTCCAATTGCAACTTTGCGCCCGCGAATCGCGCAATCTTCGCCACCGCGGATTGTCCAACAGCGCGGATGCTTGGCACGACAAAGTTCTTCGAGCTACTCAATGCACTCGTCGCATCGTTGCAGCCACGCGTAACACTCCACCAGAGTAGCAACCTGACCACACTGCTCCAATAGTTCGCGTTCCACTCGCTCGTGGTTTTCCATGTGCTCTGTATTTTTCACAGTCTTTAGATCATGTCGCACTTTTACACGGAGCACTTAATAGTTTTTCAATGTGCGCAGAGTGGGCACATGCTGCACGGAAATACAATGTACATCGGCTCTCCGCATTCCAAGCACGACCACCTGCTATCTAATGTATGGAAAAAACAGTCTTTGTGCTTCCTGACGAGATACATTCCTTTAACGCCAATATATTCCGCAAATAAATCATACATGCTACACATAAGGCTGAAGTATCATTATACATTGTATAATAACAGCAGATTATGCACTACAAATGTTCACACGATTTCTGAAGGCTGCACAAATTTCTCTGTGATCCATCACTCAAACCAATAAGACATTCAATCGTTGGATTGTACTTTTTCGTTGAACGACTCTTAGTCCACTATGTGGATAATCTCAAATTCTACTTCCATTGCTTCAAATAACTTCTCTGTATTTATACCATCCATGTCCTCAACGTCCGCACGATGGTCAGCTACTTTTGGCATTACACTTTTTTTGCGATCGATTCGGTAATATTACAAGGCGCCAACTGAAATGTCGCACGCTTATGACCCATTATATATTCCATTTGCAACTTCTTTGTTCCTTTGTCTACCCCCTATTGAGTCGCAGCATCGACAACGTGTTACCAATCTCGCGGTTCTCCCCAAATAAATATCGTTATCAACGCTTCTGACCTTGAAAGAAAGAACTGTGAAAACGCACTATAATTTCATCATCTACCCCTCAATGATGGCGCTTTGTTTAGCAGCCGACACATTGACGATGTGTCACCGATCTCCTAGACAAAATATCTTGTCGTTATAGTACCGCAACGCATTTTGGAGTGGGTGCGGGGTGGCGGCAGCGGCTCGCAACGCATTTTGGGATGGACGCGGAATCCGCAACGGCGGCGGTGGCGGCAGCCCGTGGCGGCGGCGGTTGCGGCAGTGGTGGTCCTCAATGATACGTGACGTCACAACATGGCAACATGTATCATTGATATCGGTAAGCACCGATAGCGCCGGGGCCTTCCTGTGCCTTCCCCTTCCTACCTCCCCGCGCCACGCGCCTCCCTCAGAGAACCTAAGTTAGAACCCGCCTATTATATCTACTACAACTATATGTGTGATTTATTCCATTCAACTAAATAATTCAATAAATGTATTTATTTATTCAAGAACATTATTGCAAATAAGTTATTTGTTTTATGGACCAAAATATTTAAAAGTGTTTTTATTCATTCTAGAACATTAGGTTAATATAATTTATTTCATTCAACAAAATATCTCGATAAACGTATTTATTTATTCAAGAACATTAGGTTCCTTATTGCAAATAAGTTATTTATCAAGTTTCTTATTGCAATATAATGATTTCTTCCATAATAATATAATTTCTTCAATAATATATTTATTTAAAAGTGTTTTTATTTATTGAAGAATATCAAGTTTCTTATTGCAAAAGAATGATTTATTTTATTCAATAAAATATTGATTTAAGGAAATCCTAAACCAATAGGAATTACCGACAATTGCAGATTGCCAATTTTTTCGAATTGATTTTATAGATCATCAAATGATTTTGCACAATAAAAATACGCACAAAAAAAAACACCGGCCACATTAAATTTGACGGAAAAATCGGGGAAAAATTTTAAAGTTCACTTTATTTCAGCTCTCGAAACTGTCAGGTTATAATTTCCTTAGTGCAGAAATTTTGTAAATCGTACGTACCAAATGATACCTTCCCCGAAAGTGTATGATATGTACAAACAATGAGTTTGTGAAATTGTGATCGAAACCTTAACAAAAAAGATTTTCCAAAATTAAAGCTGTATTTTTTATATAACAATTATTTTTTTCCTCTTTTACAGATTCGAAAATTCCTTTTCACGATTAAAATATATGTTCATATTGTCTGTAAAATGGAATTTATTCCGAGAACGACAAACAATTTCGAAATTGAAATTTTAAGAAAAATTTTTTGTTGTTCTCGGCATAAACTCCACCTCACAGATACGTATTAACGCGTATGCTTTAATCCTGGAAAAGGATTTTAAAATCTGTAAAAGAGGAAAAAAGTAATTGTTAAACAAAAATTATGATTAGTCGGTAATACAAACGCTTTAGGATCATTTTCAGATTCAAGAAATTCAGGCTATTATTATAAATAAACCACTTATTTTATTTCAATAATTGTAATATTTATGTCATGAAATCATTACTTATATAGTAACAAAATCAAAACATACGAAATGATTTACTCAAAGTAACAAAATATTTATTGATAAGAATATATAATATAATTTATTACTGTAAAATAAATATTTGCTTGCTCTCAAAGAAATTCGTTCCAAGAAAATGCATTTTCTTGTTTCAATAAAACTTTTTTCTCAGTATATATGTGTGTGTGCATGCGTGCGTGAGTGCGTGCGTGCGTGCGTGTGTGTGTGTGTGTGTGTGTG
>NW_017306049.1:1969651-1972829 GCF_001594115.1 Trachymyrmex septentrionalis | reverse complement strand
TATATATATATATATATATATTGTTGTTTATAATTTGTTGTTACACACGAACAATCATTGTTGGCTCATATTAGACTTTTTTATTAATTCATTATTTATTATTTATTTCAGTGGAGACTTTATCTTATATATTGTAGTATTATAATTATTCATTTTTACAGATTTTTTTATCAAATCTTTTATAAAAATGTAGGTATTTTATAGATATAAAAAAATTTACATATGTCATGATATTTAAGTTGACAAAATAATGCGTCAGAATATGTTTTCTGCTCAAAAACCTAAATAATCGAAAGAAACGCATGATTTAATCAACAAGTAAATACATGATCGTCAAACCGTTAATCCTACAATACTATTATAGTGTATTCGATCAACACGAGATAAGTAATTCATTTTTTCGTAACCATGATCATATAAGCTTCCATTTTTTTTCCACTGTATTAACAGTTTATTGACAGTCATTCATTTTGTGATATGAACACTTTTTACATCTCATTTTCTTAATTATTTTTGAGAATTACAATACAAACATTTCAGTTACAAATAAATAATAAAAATAGCACACATCTTATACAAATTCCTTAATGCAAAAATTATATGCGTGTGATTTATAAATTATATATCGTTACTTATCGATTGTTTTAAAAATAAAATCTGTTTTATGATGTAAATCAATTATTATGGAGCTAATTGTGAGTAGCGATGTATCGTTAATCAATCTCATTATTTGAACGGTCGAAAGCATAAAACAGACTTTACTTTTTTTTTTGAAAACCATCTTTCGTCAATATATCGGAATAAATATCATAAACTATTCACATTATGCAACCATTTTTCACTACTCGTTCTTTACTTCTTTACAATTTTGTATTAATTATATTTAATAAAATTAAATAAAGACAATAAAAATGTCACCAAAAAAAAAAATATTTACAGGAATAAAATGATACTTAGTCAATTCCGACTAACAATTCTTTTTCATTTATCTGTTTCGTTGCTATTAGTATTCAATTTTTGTACAGTATTTCACACATTAATTCCACTTGTAGTATCTATAATATAACTCATATTCAGGCAAGTATCTCGAGTGTTCTACATTCGGTCTGAATAATAAGTTAGCTTGCTTTAGAATATTATTTAAAAAAATTACTTTCTTACACATATGTATATGTAGTTGTTTCATTAATGATGGTCATTCTAATTGATAACAATAAACGTACGCATGCACAAATATATGTTTATCTTAAAAGAGAACTTTAAAGTTACCGATAAAATATTTATATAAAATACGTAGGCTGCTGGAAAAGTTTCTGCAAACAATATGAAAAAAAATATATAAAATTCGGTAAATGGCTTTATTGTTTTTTGAAATATTCGCCTCGATACATTTTTGCATACGCTCGAACCAATTTTCGAAGCATTTCTTCCACTCTAAGGCTGTAACCTCAGAAATTAGTGTACGAAATGTTTCAACAGCTGCTTCAGGCGACTTAAATCGCTCACCACGCATTTTATTTTTAATGTTTGGGAACAAAAAGAAGTCATTAGGTGATAAATCAAGAATACGGACAATGAGTCATCAATTCGACATTATTACTGGATAAAAAATCAAGGGTTTGACGTGCTGTTATGACAGCTGGCGTTATCATGATGAAGGATGATGCGACGATTTCGGTTTGTTCTACACAATTCATTTATGACTTCTGACAAACAAATTGTCGTTTATCAATCAGTATTTACAGTCCTTCGATCCTCTAAAGCCACGGTTGTCACATGTCCACGTATAACCGAAGAAACAAGCAATCATTTGCTTGGCAGCACTGCGTGAACGAACAACTTTGTTGGTTTCGGTTCATTTTGAAATACCCAAACAGTGGATTGTTGTTTATGGTACTTTCGGTCTCATACGAATAGATCCATGTTTCATCCCTAGTAACGATGTTGTAGACTAAATTTGACCGACCTCGGTTGAATTTTTTGAGCATTTCTTTGCTCCATTTATCACGAACCTGTTTTTGAGCTTCGGTCAAATTATGTGGGATCCAACGACTGCAAAGTTTCCGTACGCTCAAGTGATCATGCAAAATCATATGTATTGCTTTCATGTCAATGCCTAAGGATGCCTGAATCTCGCGGTATGTTATATGCAGGTCTCGCTCAATCATTTCACGTACAGCATCAACATTAGTGGCAACAACAGACGTGGATGGACGACCTTCACGGAATTTATCACTAAGAAAGGTACGTCCACACTGGAATTCGGCAAACCAATTATAAACAGTCCTATTGGATGGTGCTTCATCCCCAAAAGTCAAATGAAGTCGATCGATGCATTGTTTCGGAGTTAGATTACATTTGTAATCGTAAAAAATTGCTCGAAAATTTTCACGCGAAATTTCCATTTTCTTACAAAATAACTTTTTTTAAAATACTATACAAACAAAACTAATTGGCTTGAGTACAAATTGTCAATTGAATTATAGGTTAAAAACGTCTAATTTTACGGATATGATAATAGCAGAACGTTGGCGCCACTGGAAGTACTAGATTGCAGAAACTTTTCCAGCAATCTATTTAGAAATATATTCGTAAATTCAAATAAACGAAATTATCAAAATATTTTTTATTTTTATTTAAAACTATTTGAAATGTTTATTTAAAATACACATTTGTTATTTTATATTTTAAGTAAGTTTCCAAAATCTATTTTTTATTTAAAATAAAAGACAAGTTATTTTTATATTTTAAATAAAAATTATTCTATATTTTAAATAAATAAATATATTTTTAGGGATCCTATTTCTTATTTTATATTTTAAATAATTTCTTGTGACCTATTCTTTATTTAATATTTTAAATAAGTTTTTGGAACTTATTTTATACTTTTTATTTCAAATAAGTCGTATCAGTGATTTTACCGACTCCTACGATTTTATATTTTAAATAAGTTTCTGGAACTTTTTTTATATTTTTTATTTTAAATAAGTCGCATCAGTTATTTTACTGAGCCCTGCCATTCAATTTTCATTCAGGAAATTTTTTCATATCTTTTATAGTTTCGACGATATTCGTTTCAAAAGAAAAAAAAACCAATTTTTTCAAAGGAGTGTTTTATTCCTTAAAACTGTAATTCCGCACAAACAAAAAATAGTTTTGTGTTACGGATGAACTTATA
>NW_017306049.1:1968852-1969607 GCF_001594115.1 Trachymyrmex septentrionalis | reverse complement strand
TATATATATATATATATATATATATACATGTATACACCTGGTCTTAGACCATTCGGATCAGATACCCGGTATATATAGGGTCCGGCCGTATAATATGTATAATAAAAGTGGGCAAGACGTGATTCCTTATAAAAAAAAATAAAAATTATATATAGCATAAAATTTTTCGATTTTCTTAGTTTTCAAGAAAATCGGATTTGAAAAAATCCGTTACGTACGTATGCTGTTAAGCTATGGTTTGTCGAGTGATTTATCACGCAACTAATCACACATTCGAGCAATTAAAAAACCAGAATACGTTGCCGAAGGCATCGATAATTAGGCAGTACAGTTATGTATTCGACAACGAGGACAACAGCACTTCAGCAATATTGTAATTGATAAAATAAAATAATGATAACTAAAAATTTTCTTTGTTTTTTCTTAAACCTAATAGCTTCTAGATTCTGTATAAACATTATTTATAAACATTATATATGTCGCTCGACAAACTGTAGCTTATTGTTAATCGTAACGGCATATGTACGCAGCGGATTTTTAAACTCGATTTTCTTGAAAACTAAGCAGAAAATCGAAAAACTTTATTCTATAAGTTTTTTTTTACTTTTTTATAAGAAATCACGTCGTACCTGCTTTTATATGTTATTCGGCTGAATATACAGGGTGTCCCGAAATTTCTCTCTATCCTACACAAGAGTGCTTGGCAAAAAGTTTCGGGACACCCTGTATACATACTATATATATATATATATATA
>NW_017306049.1:1947792-1968837 GCF_001594115.1 Trachymyrmex septentrionalis | reverse complement strand
GTATATGTACAATATGTATGTATATACATATACACTCAATATATATATATATATATATATATATATATATATAAAGATGCAGGTGAGTGTATCTTCAGAATAGCACGTAAACAATTAATCTAAACAGACTATTTCTCGATATGTTCTTGTATCTATATGTCTAATATCTACATTTAAACATATTAAACGATGTAATAAGTGCTATGCTCTATAAAAAAAAAACAAATCAATGGCTAATGATGTTCAAAGTCGATCTTCTGTAAAAAATAAATGATTGATGAGAGGAAAGGCTGGTTCTCCTAAAAGCATTTGGAAGATAAAACTTGCTCAACTGGCTTCTTGACTGCGATGGTATTTATAATGAAACATGACAAATCTTTTCCTCTCTCTCTTTCTCTCTTTCTCTCTCTCACTTTCTATTTCTTTCTCCCTTTCCTGTTTCCTCTAGATCCATTCGCCATCATTCTCTCTTTCTTCTCCCTCCCCTCTCACCAACACTGTTAGAGCTCGTTATCTAGGCCAACAGATGCAGGTATTATTCACACGATGCCGAGTATTTCTAAAACAAACTCGAATCCGGAGCGATAAATAAACGGACCGTATTTAATGTTATCGTTTGAAGATCACATAAAACATCTCTCTGTCACGATTATGACAAGAAGATATTTTCTTTAGCCTTTTGTTTCTTTCTTCACTGAAGATTTTTCTGACTGGAAATTATTAGTTACCTTAACAGCTTTTTTTCTTTTAATTTATTCAAAGTCAGTAATAAACTGAATATTCTTCTTTTATAATTATATTCTACTAGATTAAATTTCCATCGTATCGTCGATACCGAATAACTGTCTTCATGAAACTGATATAAATTTATACATAAAACGTATGTGACAAATTTGTAATGCTCTTTCTTTTCAATTATTTGTCCTAATTGAATATTAAATCTTTCTACAATCTCTTTATAAAGCGCTTATGTTCATATATACATACATGTATACACACACACACACACACACACACACACACACACACACACACACACACACACACACACACACACACACATATATATATATGTATAGAGGCTGCGTTTTGTTTGGGCACTTTAGCATTTCCAGCGCTTTGTTTTAAGTGAACAATAAAGACAGAATGATGATTATAAACGCTTAAAGCGCATGAGCGTTCAAACAGAAGTCGTAGAGTAATCTTTATTTATCTATCTGTTCTATCTTACCTTTACAACAAACTATGTTTATGGTATAAGAATTTTTCTTCATGTTTTTGTCATTGGTAATCTTGTCCTGCAAAAAAACTCAAATATCTATTAATTACAAAGAGTTTAAATTAATTGATTCTTTATCACGACAAAAATGGAATTTCTGTCAGTTGCGAAATTCATATTAAATTGCTAACGCTTTAAGTCAATACCTAATAAATCGACTACATCAATACACATTATATGTTCTCATCAAGTTTTATATAATTAAAATATAAAATTTTTTGAAAAAACATTCATAAACTCGCGATAAATAGAGTATTTGTACTTGTAAATTGTAGGATAAATGGACTATGCCTTACAATGTACTAGTAGTATCGAAACACATTTGCTCTTGTACTTTGAAACTTAATGGATGTGTTTACACACTCCTCGAACACATGTTGGCTTAATCGACGTAAACGATCACGCTACTAGCAGGTATTCAAACTGAAGACTTCTTTTTTCACGAAAGCCACGCCACACTGCGACATGCTATAGGATACCTATGGGATACACGATATAAATATTAACAATAATTCATAACATTGCACAAATAATGGGCTTCTTTATCCTTTCATTATCTAGATGCACATTCCAAATATCGTGTGCTTTACTTGTCGATTATCCGAGCATAAGTCTAAAATAAACGTAGAAACCGAAAAGCGATTTTTAAATTTGGGACAAACTGCTTTATAACGCATGATACAATCCCCTCGTTATGATATGGTTTTTATCGTTTTTATCGTTTTTATCGTTTTTATCGTTTTTATCGTTTTTATCGTTTTTATCGTTTTTATCGTAAACAATGAATAGAACTTATTCCTCTCCTCATTATTGCGTCTGTTTCGTCGCTTCACGTACATTCAATTATCGCAACTCAAAGTTGACTCCGCGTTACATCGTAAAATCACGACGTTAATAAGCGGAGCATTTAGTCTGTAGATGGAAAACGTGCTATTCAAAGAGATTACAAACAGCCATCTGCCTCACCCTTTCGAGGCGCTCGCCCTGTTAGCCTCTCTGCAACTACCATATATACTCCCTTCCTCCTCGCTCACTACTAGATACCTCTCAGTCAGCTACCATATATTCTCGCAGTCTCGCTTATAGAATTCTTTTCCTCTCCTTCCCCCTCCCCTCCGCACCGCACCGCACCGCACCGCACCGCACCGCACCGCACCGCACCCCACCGCACCGCACCGCACCGCACCGAACGCTGTGCAATCTCACCAACCAACACACGCGTAGCAGTACCGTCCTCCCCTATCGCGGTACCCCACCATCGCCACCCATTGCAGCAAACCAATATACCCGGAATCACATTGCCGCGTCGACCACCGTGAGGAGTGTTCGTCGCCTGTCACGCTCAGTCATGCTCAGCCACGCTGTCATTCATCGTTTTTAGAACGTGTTGTTTTACGAACGAAACTTATTGTAGTCGAAAAGGTATCGCACCGCGTGCTCCTATTACCTAACCTCGCTTATTACCTCTCTTCGCTGTCTGTTGTTCAATTGTGAGTGAGATTTATTCGCGAAGTGTAGTGATCGTGTACATTCGTGTGAAGCGAGTGTCAACAAAGAGATTCTAATTACGGGTACATCAACTCTTCAAGTGTTTCTCTAATCGCATTCTTCACCATTCGATCTGGAGATTGACGTAGCGCGAGCGTGCGTGCAGAGTTATATATTGCATGCTGAATTTTGTGCCGGTAAGTTATTCGAAATGTTATTACGTTTACTTTAACCGATGCAATTAGCATTACAACAGAATCTAGAACAATCTAGAGTTAACAATGCTAAGGGGGAATAAAGAATCGCGTGTGTGAATACGTATAAACGTATTTTCTAGCAAATATCTCGTTACGGTACATGGCGCCATCTCGAGAATCAGTGTGAAGTACGAGGGCGTGGAATTTCCCGAGTACCCACGGGACGGTTTCGTAATGTAACGTTCTCTCTCTCTTCCATTTTTATTCTTTTTTAATGTTTTTCCTATCAATTATTGATTAAAGTTTATTTCCTCGTCTTCTGCAACGCGGTAAATATCAACACAACTCAACGATTGAATTGTAATACGATCGATTTCTCTCTCGTCCTTTCTCTTTCTGCATCATTTCTTTCGAATAAGTTATGATCCGTAATTATTTTTTAATGATATACGTATGGAAAATACAAATTTCCTACGAGTTTGCATTTCACAACATATATTTCACATATACGACAGAATAATTAACCAGTAAGTCGCTCAATCGATCGCTTATTCATCATAAATCTGTATTAGGTAAATTTAACTTGGACGTGTTTATCGGACCTTTCTGTTGTATAAACAAAAGCACACATTTAATATAGTACGCTTTATGCTCAAGGCGAACACAGTGAATTAATCGTTCCAGCGATTGCAGCCAATAGCGATTACATCATTGATCATGAGATTGCGCAGAGTACTAATTTTTAATAGCAGATAATAATAGTCGTCGAGGAGGTAGGCTGTGAATGATTCATAATCCATTTTCATTAATTAAGGTCGAGATTAAGACGAAGTAAGGACTAAATACATTCGAAATAACATCTCGCACGCTATACGTTCGCTACGAAACAAATGTACATGATGAAACTGTCTCAATCTCGTAAAAAATACTTTGTTTTTTTATATACTGAATCGCTGATTGGCAGTGGTTTAATTAGGGCTGATCTTACTGTTACGTATAATCAACATTCGGAAAATTCTTATTAATGATATAAATTACAATGCAATGCTGACGCAAATTAAACTCGCATATTCTGTACTCTTCCAATGAATTGCATCGAAACGAATGCACTGTTTAGTCCCATCATCGAAAACGTACTCGCATGTATACAACGATAAAATAAATGTTCATCTTTCAAATAACGCGTAAATCGATCTAGTTTTAAGTAATTTCATATACGCGCGGAAAAATTAGTTTCTATGTAAAAAATTATGTTTACTCAACTATCCATTATTTACTTTTATTTTCATAAATCATATTAATTCTCGTATATATTAATATAATTCGTGATTTTTTTAAAATGTAATATTGTAATGTTTTTTTGAAATAAAATTAACTATTTTTTAATTCATTCACTATTTTGACTTTTGTCTAGAAATGATGGGAATAATCTTACAAACTTAAAAAAAATGAAAATAATGGTACTTATATTACAAGATCAAAACGTGAGTAATTTTGAATTCTCAGACAATTTGTGATCTCTCTCTCTCTCTCTCTCTCTCTCTCTCTCTTATAATTGTGGTTGCCAGTCGAAAAATGAAATCCGTTTTGTGTACGGTTTTCACTTTTAACATTTTTTTTTCTAAATATAATACTTTACGATTAGAAACATTGTCTATAAAATAACATTTTGCAATGAAATGATAAATAATATTTTTGTCAATATAAATATTTGTATTAATGTAACATGTAACATTGCGTTTTTCCTAGAGTTCGATCGAAATCACATTTTGACCTCCAGCCGAAACTGAAAACGAATATTTGGTTATTAAATTTTGGTCGAAAACGAAACTTAAATAGTTGCTAATAATTGCTAAAGAAAAAACGAGAGAGAGAGAGAGAAAGAGAGAGAGAGAGAGAGAGAGAGAGAGAGAGAGAGAGAGAGAGAGAGAGAGGCTAACGGAGTCGCATTTTTGTCGGCCGGAGTCGAAATTGATATTTTTGAATTAATTTTACAGAAATCGTCCGGTTTTCAGAAATTATGGCAAATTTATGTACTATTTAAAAAACAAGATTTTATTAAAATTTTCAACTATAATGATATAATAATATCATTATAGTATAAATATATTGCATGAACTTTTAAGGAAATCAAATCACAGTTATTAAGATCACAAAGTTTGTATTCAAATTGTCTCAAGCTTAATCAACGAGTTAATAATTAAAATCGGACAATTGTTTCTTGAACAATCACTGATGCGTTTTGACCGAAACTGATTGAAATCGAAATCGAAACCAAAATTTCAATCAGACTCTAATTTTTACTATTATTTTTCTTTTGAAAAAGTAAAGCAAGACTAAAATTATAAGAAAACGACTCAAGTAATTCAATGTATAAAGAGATTACGTGTCAATATATTTATTAACAATATGAAGAGATAAAAATATAAAACAGAAAAAAAAAACAATAAAATTGATAACAGAACATAATAACAAAATTTACGAAGGACAAACGTTTCAACTTCACACGAGATTATCTTCAATGTTTGACAAGAATTCGAATATGTAAGAAATTAATTTTAGATACGCAAATGAACATGGAAATTACTTGTGATAATTTTGTATATGTAGTCTCGTTGGTAACTCCTCACATCGGTGTTACAGCGCAATGTTCGATAGAAAGCGATAGAAGCTCTTATAATACCATGCAATTTGTATTTCGGAAGATACAATCCATATGGATTGTTATATAATAATAAACATAAATAACAAAGTAAGATATTATTTGCAAAAATAAATTTGAAGTAATTTGTATTAATATGCTATTTTTGAAAGACGATCCATAAATGCGTTTCTTTGTTTTATGGTAAAAATATAGATCCAACAAATAGTAATTTACTTGCAATTTATCGATTATATGATATTCAATTGTATTCAGAATTGATCTCACTTTTCAAATAATCGAAACATTAATAATTGTATAATTTGTAATATTTCAATTTTTTAAATCAAAATCTGCTTTTCTTTCTTCCTTAAAGTTTTTATTTTTGAAAACGCTGTCAAATCCTAAATAAGAAACTTGGAAGAATAAAAAACAAAATTTCATTTAACATTGATTACAAATGAAAGGCCTATTGTGCATCTATCAAAATCTTTATACTTGCAAATTATTAACAAATTAATAGATAACTAATTAAGTAACATTGATCACAGCTTTATAATATAATGTTGATTATCCTTGAAATACATGTGTTCACTATCCTAGAATATCGTATTAATAATTCGTAATATAATGACATTTATATTGTTCGACTAATTTTACTGGCATATATAGGGTGTTCAGCATAACGATCTGTATGATTTTTCAGACACTTTCGTCAATTAAAAAAAAATTTAAAAGCTGAATATTTATCTGTTTTATACAGGCTACAATATGCGATAAAAAATTTAAAAAATGTTTTTTTATTTAAAAAAATCAAAATTATCTTAAATGTTTTAAATAGCACCTACAATTTTTTTCCATAATATTGTAGGAGTTTTCAAGACGAATCACTATCAAAATGTCACTTTTATTGTTGTTTTATTAATTTTATTGCATATTTTACTAAATACATGTACGTATGTATGTATACTCGTATGTTCTGTGTCTTGTCAGAGGTTGTAAGTACTGCTATTACAAATAATGCTAATTTGATATTAAGTATCAATAAAATATCAATAAAAGTGATATTTCGGTAGTGATTTGATTTCATCTTGAAGACTCCTACAACATTATAGAAAAAAATTGTATTGTACTAGTGAAAAAAATTTAAGATGACTTCGATTTTCTTTATGAAAAAAAATTTTTTTTTAATTTTTATATCGCATGTTATAGCCTTATAAAATAGATGATTATTCACGTTTCAATTTTTTTTAACTGCCGAAAGTGTTAAAAACTGTACGGATCGTTACATTGAACAGATCTGTGAAGCTGACACTCCTAAATGCGAATTTTAACAAAATCTACATTGCATTCGATTGTCCACTATTTCTCCACATTTGTCCACAAAAATAAATTTTTGTTCATTCTCGAAAAAAAAATTACAAATAAATAAGAAATTGTAGCATGTTAAATCCCCATGTTAAATCTTCCGAATTACATACGGAAATCGATTGTCCACCATGCGTACGCGTTTGTCCACGTATAATTTTCTTTTGTTCATCTTTCAAAAAAAGTTATAAGCAAATTAAAGTTAAACAATTTGCCACTGTACACGTAAGTGTGTTTACTTCCTAATTACATACGGGATTTAATCGTCCATTATGCGTACGCGTTTATCCACGCGTAATTGTTCTTTGTCCATTTTTCAAAAAAAGTTATAAAGAAATTAAAATTAAACAATTCGTTACTGACAAAATGAAGACAATTGCACGCATATATACATATATATACATATACGTGTATATCTTTTACTCTAGGAACACGCCATGCATATTAATGAAATTAATGTTTGTAATAGAGAAAACCTATTAAGCAATTATTAAATTAAAAATAAGACTAAATTTTTTTATCAACATCGAAATGATTTTGCTGCCGCACCGATAGTCTTAACTAAATTCGAATTTAAATCGACGGTCAACTTTTTAAATTCCTTAATTTATCACGTTATACGATACGCTTAAAATTTAGATTGATAAATATTCATCGTCGATGTCTTTAATATTTCTGGAAAAATAGCAATTTTAAATAGCACATTTTTAATATTTGTTGCTGTTTAGTGTCTTGTTTATTAGTCCATTATGTGGCATTTATCGTTGCATGAAAGACCGCCATCGAAAGAAGATATTTATGCTATGACGGATATTTCAAGAAAAAGATGGTTCTATTGTATTGTTCTAAACATTGTGCGTCGCATAGTCATTACTCAACACATACATGTTTTGCATATTCAAAACATATGAAAAACATCTAATATAATGGAGATAAATAAATGATTATGTTTTATATATTATTTCGAAAAGTTATAAAATATTTATATTGATAATATCAAACATTAACGGAAATTTAATAAATTGAACAAATTAAAAATTAACTGGAACTTTAATTTTGATAGGAATATATAAGAATTGAGGAACTAATATGATAAGCTTTTACACGACAACACTTATTTTCTAGATTAATTGTTTATTTCTTAAATGTTCTTTACTTTTTATTGCAGATCATATATTTAAATCTTTGAAATCCGGGTTTAAATTCCGGTTGAGGTAATATCTTTCGCAATACTTACAGCTTTTAAAATGCTTATTTGTATTACATTATTATCTAATATCCTTCTAAAACGTTTATTAGAATATTATCCAATTGCTTATGATATTATGTTATTCAATTTCTATTTATGATTAGATTTTAAGACTGAAAAAGATTTCGACGTTCGGTTTGCAGAATTAGACATGTACATGGTGTAGCAATAAAGTTATACACATCAGTAAATGTTATACACACCACTTAATATATAAGATTTTTGTCGTCTTTCAAAATAATCTCGCAAGAAATAATACACTTCCAACAATTGTATAGTTTATGGAAATTTTATAAAAAAATCATCTTTGTATATCACCTTAGGTCTTACGTCACATGGTACTGAATGTTCGAAATGCTTATAAATCGAATCTCATTGTCTCCTTTAGTTTAGACAAGAAAATTTTTGCTGGAGCAAGATCAGGGGAATTGGGAGAGTGATTCAAAATAATGTAACGCTGATTCAAGAATTGCTTTGAATCAGGATTTCATATAGAAGTCATAACAGAGTCATAGACAGAGTCATAATGAAGTCATAATGTTATAGGCGTTATCATTTGGTACTTAAAAATAAATTTATGACAAATAAAGGCATAATGACGGCCTTTATAATATTATTTTTGAGTTCTACTTGAGATTGTGTGACAACGAGACTTAAGATCGAAAAATGACTTCACAATTTCGCAATTGTACGAACATTGTCAGAAATATATTGTCTGTAGAGAAGATTACTTTGAAAAAGTAAGAATCATTTGTATATAAATTAAGTGATATTTATTTTCTCATTACATTCACCGAACATTATTGCTACACTACGTATATAAATTCATAACGAAATATAAGCAGATTCTGATTAAAAATGATTATTTTTCTTAATTTATTTTCGTCAGTCTCTAATTTCGAATTATAATTAAGTTTTTATGTATCTGTTATAAATATAAAATTAAGAATACGATATCTTACTTTTCCGCCTTGAGAGCAAAAAGTTCTTATTTCGAAATTGCATACAAGCAGTGTTGCGCTTAGATAACAAAAAATTATACAGATAAAGTTAAATTATACGTAATAAATTACACATTGAGAGAAAAATGTTAAAGTATTGCGAAGCAAATAGTATTTATGACTTTTTTTTTAATACGTATTGTTATGAAAAAAATTGATTGTGTTGTGTACAAAATATATTTTTTTGTAAAATATATCTGATTAAAAATTAAAAAAAATGACATAGATGGCTTATTTGTTGAGAATAAAATTTTATTTTGTTATACGTATCTTACAATTAAATAAAATAGAGATGATTTTATTTGAAGTTTCTCTAGATAAAATAAAATTATAGATCATTTTATCTAGATAATTTTCAGACAATATTACTTTTGAGCAAAATAATTTAGAACATAAAAACAATATTTTTATTCATAATTCATAATATAAATCTTTATTTCTTATTGTATAAAGTAGAGTTTTTAAGATATCCTATCTGATAAATGATTTTTGCATTGTACATACATATATCTATGCAGAGAGAAAAGACATCGATTAAGTTGACACAGCCAACGATCTTCAACGATCTATACCACATTTTTAAACTATTTTTTTGCTAATTTTTTGCTCAATTTCTAATTTTTTGGCTCCAGCTGATTTGCTAAAACTCATTGCTGTGCTAGCTTAAGATTAAAATTAGCACAGCCACAAAGAACATAAGCAATAAATAAAAAATCAAGTACATACTTTTAAAGATCTGTTTTTTTGCCAATGTTTTGCTCTATTCCCGATTTTTTGCTCACTGTTTAAGTCAAAAATACGACCAATAGTGTGGCTATGCTAGCTTGCCTACAAAGTATATTAAAGCATTTAATTACTGGGCTTAAGCATTTAATTTCGGTAAAATATTTTTAGAATTAATTGCTCTAAGAATATATCGAATTCGAATTTTTTACTAAAAAAAGTAGACCAATATTGTGATTGTGCTAGCTCGCATACAAGAGTAAAATAAAATTAAAATATTTAATTGTTAGGCTAATATTGGTCTCAAAATGTTTTTAGAATTAATTGCTCTAAGAATATCTTGAATCTGAATTGTTTGCTTAAAACAGCAAAAAATTAGAAAAAAATAACTCTTTAAAAATATGTACTTGATTTTTCATTCGTTTCTTTTTTTGTGGCTGTGCTAATTTTAATCTTAAGAAGATCCTAGAGCCGTCTGTATTACCAACTAAATCATATAATTTTTGTATAATAAATACTTTTTTCTCTTTCACAGATTTGAAAATTCTTTTCCAGAATTAAAGTTTACGCATTAACGTGTTTGTGAGGTGAAGTTTATGCCCAAAACTAAAAATTTCGAAATTAATATATTTTTTAGCATTTCTTAATGTAACGTGGCGTCTCAAGCTGTCAAGTTGTGACAACATTTGCTTGATACGAAAGTTTTGCAATCTGTACTTACAAAATAGTAATCCACAAACACTACTAGTTTGCAGAAACAAATAACGTGAAGTTCTTAGAATTAGACTTGTTAGACATTTTATCGCGACGAATTTGTTATGAAAATTGACACGAACGTGCGATTGCGTGTAGGTTGCATGAGATATTGGTGTGGTAGTACAAAGACATATCGATGCGCTGGAAAAACAGCGATCTCTGATGACTTTGTCAGAGTTCAGGCTTCGCTTTAGGATTCCCTTAAACTAGCATAGTCATGAGTTTTAGCGAATCAGCTAGAGCAAAAATCTGCATACAACAAAAAATTAGCAAAAAAGTAACCAAAAAATGTAGTGTAGGTCGCGTTTGATTGTGCTGAAGTGGCTGTGTCAGCTTAATAGACGTAGAGAAAAGTATGTGATATTTGTGATTATAATTGCGTGGGTAAAACATTATGATTAGGATCCATTTTTACAGTTATTACTGCTTTAATATTAACAATAATAACTTTGTGTATAGTTTTCTCAAATATGGAAAAATTGTACTATAAATTATGATAGTCTGAACTATTAATATAGTAGAATGTTTAGATACATTGTTAGAAATTTCTTAACTTTTAATTAACATGTAAAAGAACCTTCATTCAAGTTCGTCAATGAAAAATAATGAATATTGTATATGAATATTCATTTATTTTAAATTTTATTAACATCTGTGTTACTTGTAATATATATACTTTTATTGAGTTTATATAATATACATGTTCATTACTTTTAATACATAGGATATATGCGTGCGTGCATGCATATCGCAGTATAAACTAAGAAAATCACTGGTGTAAAAAATGTAATTATGTATAATACTTTCGTATACATATATAAGAATGTAAGTATAATGTTGATTCTATGAGATATTCAATGAGTCAGAGATATTCAGTAGTCGGAAATCGGAAAATCTCGAGTCTTAACCAGCTATAATAGGTGACTATGATCTTTTACATATATAAGCTTTTACATCTACAAGCTGTAAAGTATACAGCGAGTCGTTTAGCTTGACTAATAGGAAAAAATAAAGTCGAATTTGACCAGTCTTACAAAAATCATTTATAGTCATACAAGTCGACTGTTGACCAATTACATCGCGATTCATCGATAAGACTGACTATCGACTCATTGTAGAATCAACATTATACTTACATTGAAATACTTACATTCTTATATTCACAATATGCACTAATAAACGTAGCTTTCCACGGTAATCAACACAACACAAACACGTGTATAGAACAGTCTAGAAGGCAGTAAAACAGTTGATGGGTTTGTCACACAATTGCCGTAGAAAGCACCAAATTTAACGAACATGTACATTAAAGTTTATTTAATTTATACTGACTTGAAATATTATTTATATATTAAAAGTATATTAAAATATGTAAGTATTTTATTTTAATACACTTATATATTTTAATTTACTTGAATTTAATTTCGTTAACATGTACATTAAATATCATTTACCATTATAGGTATATAAAAAGTTCATGAAATTTCATGACATTTTTAACAGTGTACTAATGGTAAATAAAAATTTTATCTAATAGATGCAATTGTCATTATGGTGAATGTAACTATTATATTTTTCTTAACATTGGCTAACTTTACATAATAATAATAATTAAGAGATACGGTAAGAAGGAACTAATTTGTATGATAAGGAAAAACTTAATGCATGTCATAGTACGTTATGTAATGATCATATTTCAGTGTTGAAGCAGTTATAATATGCACGGTAAAACAATTATATAGTTGACCAAAGAATTATAAATTATATTTAAATTATAGTTAAATTATAGTTAAATTATAATAATTTGCAACTATTTTTTTCGCTCATTTTTTACTCTACAGCTTGTTTACCGAACGATTGGTTCTTATGGATCTAATCATTTATGGGGGCATATACACCTAAAGATTGTGAAAAATCGATTTTTTTTTGTATCGATGTTTTTAAAATATATAATGTCTTAAGAATGTTTTTGTAGAGTTATATATTAAATTAATTCGACGAAAAATAAAAGAGTTACATGAAGTTATATACCAATAGGAGCGCGTTGAAGACAACAGGTACAGGCGCGTCTGCGACAGAACGCTCAGTGGTACCGATCTGAATATAGCGATCGAAAATAAAATTTTCAATTTTTTCATTGAAAACTAAATTTCTTGTAAAATAATCTCTATTTAGTATATAAAATTTTAGAAATAACAATATCTTTCCCAAAAGAAAATATAAAGTTATAATTAAAAATAAAATTTGAAAAGCTCAATCTTCCTACAATTAATGAAATAATCAATACGTCATTGAATAAGATATTTTAAACTAATAACATGCAAATTAAATTATTCTTTTGAAGTTAAATTATTTTTAAATTTACTTTTAAATAATTATTTGAATAATAATTAATTTTTTATAAACATATAATTTGACTTTACTGAAAAAAAAGGAATAAAAAAGAACTCACAAATGAGGATGCTTTATATAGACATTAAATAATGATTTTTTAATTTTTTTATAGAAAATCTGCAGACTTGCAGAAGTAAGAATTATTAACTCTTATGTACACTCACAAGCAAAAAAAAACGACGAAGCAAAAACGGACCTTTTTGTTTCAATGTTGAATAACTTGATGAAAAAAAATCGTATAAAGGTCTATAAAAAAGCAAATTGAAGGTAAAGATTCATACTTTCGATTACTATAAACCGCATTTTTGTGTGATCTTTACTTCACGCCATAGACATTTGTAAAATTTGTACAAAATTTTCATATTTGGCGGATATCCCTTTGTGTCCGTATAGCTCCATATAGGACTATAGAATCTGTCAGATTGAAATATCGATTACCGATTTTGAAAGTAGAGATTTCAAGCTTTAAAAAGCTTTTTTAAATATCTTGCTATGACGATTTTTTATTGAGAATATTAAAAATTTGTGCAAAAATTTAATGTGCAAAAAAATGGGCTACTAAATTTTTGCACAAATTTTTAATATTTTCAAATAGCAATAACTTAGTGAAAAATAATCGTAGTGAGATGTTTAAAAAAGCCTTTTGAAATTTTAAATCTCTACTTTCGAAATCGGTAATTGATATTTCAATCTGATCCTGTATAGAACTATACGGACACAAATGGATATCCGTCAAATATAGAAATTTGTACAAATTTTGTACAAATTTTACAAATGTCTGTAGCATGAAGTGAAGATCACACAAAAATGCGGTTTACAACAATCAAAAGTATGAATTTTTATCTTCAATTTGCTTTTTTATAGATCTCTATACGATTTCTTTTCCGAGTTATTCAACATTGAAGCAGAAAGGGTCATTTTTGCTTTATTGTTTTATTTGCGTGTGAGTGTACATAAGAATTAATAATTCATACTCTCTGCAGATCCTTTATAAAAAAATTAAAAAAATCATTATTTAATGTCTACAATGCATCCTCATTTGTGAGTTTTTGATTCCTTTTTTTTTATGTCAAATTATATGTTTATTATAAAAAAATTGTTTTTATTTAAATAATTATTTAGAAGTGAATTTAATAGTAATTTAACTTTAAAAGAATAATTTAATTTGCATATTATTACAATAGTTTAAAATATCTTATTCAATGACGTATTGATTATTTCATTAATTTGGTCGTAGGAAGATAAAGCATCTTTTTCAAATTTTATTTTTAATTAGAATTTTATTTATTTATATTTTCTTTTGAGAAAAATATTGTACTTCTAAAATTTTACACACTAAATAGAGATTATTTTACAAGAAATTTATTTTTCAATGGAAAAGTTGAAAATTTTATTTTCAATCGCCTATATTCAGATCACCAGGTACGGTTATTGTGGGACGGTTCGCGCAGGTTAAAGAAATAGTCTTCCTCTATTTTTTTGTATTTATCAATAACAAGTCTCAGAGCATTTACTATAAAAATACGGATGGTTGGATAACAGTCTTGTCTGGACGAGCAACTAAAAAGATTGAAACGTTAGCAACGAAAAGTAAACTGAATGTAAGACTTTAAACGCGTTTTTCTTAAAATATAGTTTTCAAAACGCGTGACCACTATATCTTGAAGACGGCTCGACCAATCAATTTGCAATTTTATACACTTTCTACATACTGAAAACTAGTTCTTGACATAGGATTTTTTTTCTATGATGCTTAGTTTTTTTTTTCATAGTCAAAAACAAGGAAAATTTTTTTTGTGAAAAATTATTATGTTAACTTTGGCCAACTGCCATTTTATTCAATATTTAAAAAATGACTACGTCAAGCATAAGATCTATGTCTCAATTTTATAAAACTTATGCCATTTTGTTTTCAGACGAGTCTTGTGCGAGTAGCACTGCAAACCGCGTTTTGTAAAACATGTACGAAAATTTGAATGGTGATTTTATTTTTTAGTAAAATTATAATGATAAATATAGAAAGGTATGATCTTCAATGGAACAAACCCGACTCCTCTATCTCTTTCCGTTTTTCTACAAAAAATTTATAAAATTAGGCTTCGTTTTGGCCTCCGTCTAATGTTCTCGCTTATGTTTCCACTTATGAGCAAGGCCAAATTCCGAAATCCACAATCTGTATAATCGTATGAAATAAATTAGCAAAATGTTTTTATTAACGTCACATATAGCGTGATATCTCTGTGAAGTTAACTTATTATCTAAAAAAAAATAATTTTTTTACAGTTCTACATAGATTTCCGATAATTTTTTATTGTCTTAAGAGGATCTAAAGATAATTAGTCTGAAACGTGGCGTAAGAGAGATGATTCTTCATTTTATACTATTCAGAATTACAATTTCTTACGTCGCGATAGAGTAATCGGTTTGCGTAGTGGGGGAGAGGGTTGTTCTATATATTAAAAGTTCACCTATCGACTTATTCATACCTCTTGCGAATTTATCTATTGATATAATCGGTGCTATTTTGTATCTCCGTAGTAAACATGTTGCAATTTCTATTTACCGTCTTCCGAAAGCGAAAGATTTCACTTTCAGAGTTGCGTGTCTTCGAATTGTTTAGCGTTTTCTGCTCCATGACGCCCTGATCTGCTTAGGTGATTTTAATGTCAATCTGCATGATTCTTTTGTGCATTATTTGGACAATATTATATTAGATCAATATTCTCCTTAACAAATCCCTATGAAGTTGGCCTTTCAAGGGTTTTAAAAAATCAATTTTTTTTAGAGTTCTGTATAGATTTTCGATAATTCCAGAGTTTCTGATAGTTTTAAGAAATAATTCTTGTATTAAAGGCATGAAAGTGCGATTTAAAGATACGGGGCTAACTTCACTCAGCTCTCCATTTTTCCAAAAAAAAATCATTTTTCATTAGAGTTCTGGATAGATTTTGAATAGTTCCAGAGTTCTTGATGTACTTTAGAAATAGTTCTGTTTGAGAAAGTAAAAAAAAATGTGATTAAATATCCAAAATAGGTATCAAAAAAACTTTTGTGAACCAGAACACCCGATTTTTCTAAATTAAATTTTTTTTATAAAGAAATGCTAGTATTTCATTTGTAGTTGTTTGTTTTGTAAGAACAATAGTTTTGTTTGTAGTTTCACATAATAAAAACTAAAATTTTCAAAAAATGATTGTCACCCGACTTTAAGGTAAAATCAATTGTCAATATCGATTCAGAATTGTTTGTAGTCATTTTCCGATTATTTGTAATTGCACCGTTTAAAAGTTACATCAAATTTACAATAAACATATTACGTAACTTTGCCATTTTTTTTAGATATCCCTAATTTGTTAGCGGCATTTTTCTTAGAATTATTTGTAGTTATTTGTAGTGATTTTCCGGAAATTTGTAGTTGCATCAGATTAGAGATATTTAGTCAAAGTTACTCAGTTTGTTTATTGTAAATTTGTTGTACTTTTAAACGGTGCAACTACAAACAATTGGAAAATTACTATAAACAGGTACAAACGATTCTAAGAAGATGCCGCAAACGGATTAGAGATATCTCAAAAATTGACGAAGTTACGTAATTTGTTTATTGTAAATTTGGTGTAGTTTTTAAACAGTGCAACCATTAGATCTCGTCTACAATCAAGTCGGCTGACGCTTGTCGGATGTCGTTAGTCGTAAAAGATGGGACCTAACCAATCCAAACAACGCCCGGCAGCCGACATCGACAGCCGATACGAAAAATGAAGGTTATGCGCACGACATACGACAACATCTCCCGATTGATTATAGACCAGGCCTTAACGAAAAATCGGAAAATCATTACAACCAACTACAAACGATTCTGAATCAAAATATATTAACAATTTTTTTGCCTTAAAATCGGATGACGGTTTCTTTTTAATTTTATATTTTTTGTTATATGATACTACAAACAAAACTATTGTTATTACAAACAACTACAAACGAAATATATAATAAATATAATTAATTATTTTTTTTTAAAATATGTATTTTAATTTATAAAGAGTCGGATGCCAGATTCGCAAAGAACATATACATATATGTTAGCATAAAATAACGATACGTAATATGTAAGTAAAAAAAAAAGAATATACAGGTTTAAAAAAATAATTACAAATAAATAAATAAATAGAGATTGTTAAACAGAAAAAATAAAATTTGTTATTAAATATGGAAATGTCGCGTAATGTAAAAATTCGGTGTCAAATTATAAATTTAAACTTTTCCTATATCTGGATGTATAATATTTCTGAAATCCCTTGTTTATAAAGAAATCTTTTATTATCTACAGTATTTCTACACCTTCCTATAATTAAAATCATGATTGCAACGCATGTTTATTATGGCAAAATAGTTGACAACAGTGCTTCTACGAATGTTATTTTAATGTTCAGATACTCTAGTTTTTCAAGTTCTATTTGTCTGTTCGACATAAGAAGCGATGCAATTGTTGCAATCATGCAACTTTATTTTATAAATGTTCTTTTTCCTTTTGATAACGGATTTTTATGTCTTTATGATTGTATTTAATTTATTAAAAAGGTATTTATAAAAGTAAGTAGATATACTTTATAGATCGAGACGTAATTATATTACACGTTAGTGTAATTTAACTGAACAAAAAATGGACAATTACTTAATATTGATACAAAATCTCTTGTAAATGATTGATTCACATATTGCATAGTAAAATTGCTTTAACTAACAATGCTTACTTACTATGCAGTATTTTTATATTATAAAGAAAAATTAGTAATATTAGATAGTAATTGACTGAGTATTCAGTCAAGCTGCACAAATTTCCATCAGAGAACCTTCCCAAAAGGAATAAAAGTTTGAAACCTCAAGAGAACGAGTTCTATCTTTTTTTCTATCATTCATTTTTTTTACCGTAAAGTTTTCTGTAAGAAGGAAATACAAAAAAAGATGGATCGACAATGAAGAAATCATATATCATTTACAAAAATATTTTGCTTTATATTTTTATATATTATAATTAGTCGTTTGACTTGTAATTATTCCACTGTGTTTCAAAAATATGAGGATAATGATAAAATATGAGAAGTGCGTTGACGAAAATCCGTTTCGAAACGAAAGTTTAAGACGTTAGAAACTGGTCTTGAATCTCACCATCTGGAACACGAGTGCTTTTGGACTACTTTTTTCTCTTTTTGTAGCATGCAGTATAATGATTTTGAGGAAAGCAATGGATAGATGCGGATATAGAACGAGCTCTGCATCCAATATTTGATCAATTATTACTTCGATTTTGTTATTATTGTTATGCTTCTCATTATCTAACTATCTAATTACATGAATATTCAAAATATTACAAGCTATTTTTATAAATTTTTATTTTTTTTATTGAAATACTCATCAGAAGAAAGTGAAAAAGCGATATCGCAATAGCGATGGACATTGATAAAACAAAAAAGAAAGCATTTATATTTCATTATAGATGTAGAAGAATAGACTGCGCTTTCCTGATCTTAATATCTGTGCTCGGTTGAAAAGAGAACACAATGTTGAATCATATCAGCATCTCTCTTCAATTCAATACTTGAGAGAGAGAGAGAGAGAGAGGCGGGGGGCTGAGGGCGAATTTACGATAATGATCTTGCGCAAGTGTTCGAAACGAAATCAAACGAAGCGCAACTCATTGAAAAAGTTGAAAGAAGAAAGACGAAGAGAAATACGGAGAACACCTTTCCCCAACAAACGAGTAACAGCAGGCAGGCCGAGAGAAGTGCCTTCACAATGGAACCCCTCACATCTAAAACGGTTATACACCCAGGTAGAACTTTGCTTTAGCTGTAAAATGCCCATTGTATTTCTTTCTATAAGAACACATTATAGCTCGAAAATGCCTCTGGTTATGATGAATTATTTTTAACATTTGTTGTCGAACTTTTTACGATGATTGCTGATAAATGTTTCGATAATTTTTTTATATTGCAGAGAATTATGAAAAAAAATTTTGCTAATTTGCTCATATTACATTTATTATTGTATCTTTATATTTTTTCAATATTTTGTTTACAAACTGCAATACACGGTACATGTTGTGTTGTTTTGCTGTTTATTCTAATTTATTAGATTTTTTACAGGATCAATTTATTAGAGTTGATTTCAGAGATAAGAAAATATTTTTTGTGCTTCATTTTATTTATACAATATTTACGTGAGCGTGTGGTGTATGTGTATGCGTCAGGTGCAGGTACGCGCACGTATATATCTACAAATCATGTTTGTATTTCGTCGCATATTATTTACTGTATCATGCATATTCTGTACGCATTAAGACATTAGAAAAAAGAAAATAAAAGAAAAAAGTTTTCATAATCATAGGAACCCGTAATGCATATGTACAAAAATATTTTATTGCAACATATATTTACACACATATGTGTGCAAACAGAACATAACGTTATCTTTTGATATAATAATTGCTTCTGCTAATAGTATCTTTTCGATAATTAATACGAAACGATTAATACTGATGGAAGTACGAAATATAACGTTACCTTTTGATATAATAATTGCTGTTGCTACAGTATCTCTTCGTTAATTAATATGAAACGATTAGTACTGACTTTTATTCCATTAACGTTTATTGTTTTTTGCAAGTAACAAATTCCTTTGTTTCTGATATTATTTCCCTGCTAGAAATTTAATGCAATTCTTTATTGATTATTGGCATTTATACTGACTTTTGTCTAGTAACTGAACAAACAAAACTACTTCAGGATATCAATCGAGATTCGAATAAACGCTTTTCTAGCAGTTACTGCACAGTAAAGAAGCACGAAATCTAAATTCAGTTATTGAGCAGTAAGAGGATGAATAGATAAAAAATATATGTAATATAAATTATATCTTATATACACAAAATTTTTTATGTAATAAAACTTGGCTAGACCTTGATATTATAATTTTAATGTTAATTAAACAGTACTTTATTTATTTTAATATAAATAAATAGAAGAGCTACGAATCAGATTAAAAATAAATTAGTCCTCTTTACTATATTATTTTAACTCATAATGCTGTTTAATATTGTTTAAGATACTTGTTCTCTGCTGTGATATGGCATTATTACTTCGATTGGATTTAAATAACTACTGCGTTTTTTTTTACCGTTTGACTCGCATCAATTTGACTAAATAAGGTATATATGTATATATTTGTATTTTGATAGGCACTAATTTATTTTGACATATGTAAACTATTATAAATAATGTAATTGAATTTATTGTTAATTGTAACGGTTATTTATATATCAGTACAATTGTCAATTTCATTTCATCTGATTTTTATTTTTAAATAGATTGTTAATTGTAATTATCATATATTGTAACAATCAGTGTGATCGTCCATTTATTTTTATCTGATTCTTAAAAGTTGTAAATTGTTTGGTTAACAGATTAGTTATACAAAAAGAAGAAAATGAAATTATCATTTACATAGTAGAGCAATCACAGAATACTAAGCGAATTCAACTTCCAACATCACAATTTTTAATGGATCATACACATCTAAGAACGAAGGAATACAGGAATCTTCGATGTGTTTCAGCAATAGTTCAAATTTTAATACTTGAGAACTTTTGTAGTATTTTAATTTTTTTAATTGGTTTTAACATTGAGAATGAGCCGATCGGCATCGAAACGTTTATTATTTTGTACTTCTTTATATTTATTTTCTAAATATCAAATGTTCTTAATTTGTTTTTAATCTAGCTCGTAGCTCTTCTATTTATATATATTTATTTACTCTAATTGAACTATATTATTATTTTATATCTTATTCATTTCTTTTATATAATATTTCGTGCTGTTTTGTCTTTAATTTTTTGAGATTAAATGTCTTATTCCATTGCATATATAAAAGATTCTTGAATGGAAAAATAAAGG
>NW_017306049.1:1940983-1947692 GCF_001594115.1 Trachymyrmex septentrionalis | reverse complement strand
AAAAATGAAGGTATGTATCACTTTCATTTTCTGTTAATTTAATTATATATCACTTTGGTTTAGAATAGAAAGATTTTTTAACGGTAATATTAAAAATAGGAATATAAAGACAATACTACTTTGGATTTTATACTTTGATTTTATACTTTGGATTTTATTTATTAAAATTAAAATAATTTTATTATTTGTTTAAGAAATAAAAGTACAATTACTTGGATTGGAATATGACAATCCTTGAAAACCTTTATTAAACCGGCAGGATCAAATGAGCAGAATCAATCCGGACGTTTTTAATTTTTTAGTACTTATTTTATATTAATTTGTACCATTAATAAAAATTTTGTACTCTGTGCCGTTTTTGAAAAAAAAAAACGTGGCGATGCTAGTAAGATTAATATTTAGCTAGCAGGACTACATAAAGAAAAGAAAAAAAAAAAGAAACAAAGGTACAAATGGAAAGAATTGAATTTGTAATAATTTGTATCAGCAAGAAAAAGTTAATATATTGATCCATTCTTTGAAAAACAATCTCCGATTAAACTTAATCCTATTACGCTCAAGAGTATAGTACCTTTTGCCATGAACAGAATCAGATACTTCTACAATTGAGAAGCTATAATATATATCACTAAAATATAAAGTTTCAGATTTTGTATCCCCGCCGTTCCTTCGGAAACTATCCCCAACCCCTATTAGGCTCAAGAGTAAAGTACCCTTCGCCATATGCAGAATCAATCGCCATATCCTATCAATCGAGAGGCTATAATTTGTACTTTACTCTTGAGCTTAATAGGAGTAGTTTCCGAAGGAACGGTGGGAATACAAAATCTGAAACTTCACATTTTGGTGATACAAATTATAGTTTCTCGATTGTAAGAGCATCGACTGATTCTGTTCATGGCGAAAGATACTTTACTTTTGAGCGTAGTAGGATTAAATTTAATCGCGGATTATTTTTCGAGGAATGTGGATCAATATATTAACTTTTTCTTGCTGATACAAATTAGTACAAAGAACTATGCCCAGTTTTATAGGGGAATTTAGACCCTGGATGAACAGCTTTGAGACATGCCTAAAATTTTAAGGTATCAAGAGAATCAAAAATTTCATAAGCCCAACTTTAGGAGAGGTTTCCTGAGTGCTAGATCTATCCAAAGTTTGCTATTATGATCATGCACTAATCTTATCCAATTTCTCTGCGTCCAGGGCACCTTCGCACTGTGACGGCGGTAACGAATTATACCAAAGACATTGAAGTAATATCTAAAATATATTTGGTACAGTTTATTAATCCGGTTGACAGTTATACAGATCTAACTAGAATTGTAGAGCATAAAAAATAGATAAAAAGTTCCATATGCACAACTTTATAAAATGAGTCCCTTGAGTGCTACAGCTCTTCAAAGTTCACTATTATAACTATATATTGTATACAATACAAAAAGATAAATATAGTAGGCTAATGAGAATCAGCAACGATAAACGGCGCAATTATTTAGTGAACAATCAATAATCAGATATTGTTTTCTTTATTTTGAATGTTTCGACTCTCTTTGGAATCCTCCTCAGCAAGAATGATACAAGTATTGTATAATTAGCTCATATGTCCATAATGTTAAAATTTTAAAAGTAGAAATATCACTTTAACATCTATTTTTTAAGTTTTAGCACGTTCAACAAAGCTTGTGCAATTCTTTATGTTCTGTGATGATTAACAACGCTGCATCTTCGTCAAATTGCGAATAACTTAAACATTATGGACATGTGAGTTAATTATACTTGTATCATTCTTGCTAAGGAGGACTCCGAAGAGAGTCGAAACGTTCAAAATAAAGAAGACATCAATCCAATGTTTGATTATTGATTGTTTACTAAATAATTGCGCCGTTTATCGTTGCTGACTCTCATTAACTTACTATATTTATCTTTTTGTATTGTATACAATACATAGTTATAATAGTGAATTTTGAACAGCTGTAGCGTTTAAGGGACTCATTTTACAAAGTTGTGCATATGGAACTTTTTATCTATTTTTTTATGCTCTACAATCCTAGCTAAATCTTAATGCTGTTCAACTGGGACCCAAACTGGGCATCATAGTCCTTTAGTATTTTTCATTTGTAAATATAAATTAATTCCTAAAGACTCCTTAATGATACAAAATGGTCGGATACAACAGGGCAATAGAAGTCAAGCACGGTAATTCTTGTGCAAACTAAACGGTTAACAAAACAACTTTATTAATAATTAATCCGCTTACTTTTGAACCATACTCAGAGACAGTATGATGTAATTACAAAAAAAAAATTTTTCTTACAAACTAATTTATTTCAGTGAGCTACCTCTACCTATTAACGGAAACTATAATATAAAAACGAACTCTAATAACAATCTAAAATGTATTAAAATTATTAAAAGGTAAGTTTTTTGGAAGCAAAAACGATTTATTGTAAAACAATAAGGTAGCTCATTAAAACAAAAATTCATATCGCAAACATTTAAATTCTATAGGTTTAGTCAAAAACTAGTCTTTAGGTTTAGTCAAAAACTAGTCTTTTAACTATTCGGCGAATCAGTGTCAATTATATTGAAATTAATGATTTATAACTTTTAATACACTTAGAATGTTAATCGCAAAGAAAAAAAAAAGAAGGAAAGAAAACTCTGATTATTATTAACTATATTATAGTCCAGACGGACATCAAAACCAAAACTGAATATTTAATAATTTAATCTTCATGTAACGAAGAATGTACAGATTAACTGGCAATAACAACGCTCCGATATTTATAGTTCGTCTACTACTGGAAAGTAGGCCTTGGAAAGCCCCTCCAAGTCCGTCTGCAGGTTGAGGTCACGTGTCTTGTCTCCTGATGTGTAGCATCTCTGACACCAATCTTTTTCTGTACTGGGGTTCCTCATCAAAAATTGCAACATTTTCCAAATCGAACTCGTGATTCTCTTCCAATCGGTGGTCAGTTATGACCGAATGTGTGGTTGTGTTCCATCGAATATGATTCCTGTGCTCAGCTATTCTTGTCTTCCTGTAAAGTCTCACGTAGCTTACACCAATCTTTGCAACAGATCTTGTACACCACATTAGATTTCTTCTCAAAAACGAAAGGGGATTTTTATGTACCTTGATGAATTCGCATAATTTATTAATATTATAAAATGATATTCTAACATCTTCGTTGTTTAATCTATTGAATTTCTCGGAAAACATCGGAACGTAAGGAACAGTAAACTATGAAGGCATCGCACTTCCGATATTATTACTATCCCGTTCTTTCTCTTAAAATTAATAATGTCTTTCAATAGTTTATTAATCGTTCTTTTTTAATCGTTTCTTTTCATTTGTACCTTTATTTCTTTTTTCTTTTTATGTGGTCCTGTTAGTTTATTGAGCAACGCCACAATTTTTTTTTTTTTTTCCTAAAACGGCACAGAATACAAAATTTTTATTAGTGGTACAAATTAGTACAAAATAAGTAAAAAATTAAATAAGTCTGGATTGATTCTGCTTATTTAGTCCTGCTGGCTTAATAGAGGTAAATGAAAATTCGATAAAAATTCATATTAATTAATAATTCATATAAATATAAAGTACAACAGTATATGTTGCAAGAAATGCATATAAATTCTCTTGCAATATATTCTCTTTTCGCAATTGGCGCAATTTAAAAATTTCATTTTGTTTTGTTGAAATACATACAATGTGCTATTGTAGTGCAATTTATAAAAAATTAAAAATGTTTACAATTGAATTATATAGGGCGAGTAAAAAATCCCGGACTGATAAAATATCTCGAAAACTAAGCATTTCCGAAAGAAATGTTTATTAAGATAGTTATAGGGTTTTAAATGATCTATTCATTGATCTGGTCAGCTCTGACCTAGGATGTTGTCAGGCCAAGGTTAAATCGATTTTTTTTTAATAGGACCCCCTATTTTTTATGTCAGAATCTAATGACTGGTAATCAAGAGCTTTTCAAAATACTGTCATAAAGATATTTTTAAATACTTTTCAAGTTACAAGATTTGAAAGTCACAGTACCGCTGACATTAGAATTACATAAAGTGTCCGACCGACGGCTAAAACCTCTTGAATGTTGTTCAGAATTATATCTACAAGAATGTTTATCAAGATCAAGACCATTAGAAGTTATATCTGTTATTTTCATATTTACGTGAATATTTAGTCAGCAAAAATAGGAGTCAACACGTTGAAAATCTATTTTTCTTTTAATAGAAAATCTATTACAATTATTTGGATTCTTTTTGCTGACAACTTGAGCGATTTTAGTAATTAACACAGCGAGCGTTTCCATCAAAATATTACTACAATCGAACAATGCTCCAAAGGAAAAGACTCTCGTTACATTAACGAATACTGCTGGTCGATTTGCCGCCACACACAAGATCAGCATAAACGCTAAAGCAAACGCTTGTATTTTCTCAAGAAGTAATTTGTTTTTTTGTACATACAACTGATAAATTTTTAACTTTAAAATTTAACTTTAATAACTTCAAATTTAAATTATATTAATAATCCTTTATTTTATTAGAAAAACGAATAAGTGTTTCTTTTAAATGAAGTCATGTAAAATACATTTGCTCATTAATGTTCACAAAGAAAAGAAAAGACCAAAAAAAAGGAGAAATTTAAGCGATTTTCGACTAAAAATGCCTTTTTCATCATTTTGCTCATAAATAGCCCGAAAAAAGGAGAAATTTAAGCAATTTTCCATTAAAAATGTATTTTTTCACCATTTTGCTCCACTCCAATCGCTTTAATTTGATCGTTTTCTCATTCAGAGAGCAATTTTACATGGAAATATATAATTTTCCGACAATCGCAAAATTTCATTTTGTGCCGCAGACGAAATGACCTCCTTTAAACTTCAAACGCACACAACAAACGAAAGTGATTTGACATCGCCAAACAAAAATACACGCTGGTACTAGATTTTATCTCTACTTTCACGGACAATTTGATTTTTTCATATGTGAAAAATGCTATCGCATAGTGTTTAAGAACACTTTTAATAAAATATTTAAATACCTATTATATATATAATAAAAAATTTTTTTTGTTAAAGTTTATATAAGTTTCTATTATATTTTTATAAATGTTATCATAGTGAACATTTTGTAATACAAAATGTTTTTATCCAATATCGATTATATTACATTGTTACATTATTTTTCTTATTTTACAGTGTTCATATTATTGTTTCCAAAAATTTTGAGAGAAAAGATTATTTCAGTATGAAATGTCATAGTAATTAATAATTTAATTAGTGTCATAATAATTAATAATGTAATTAGTGTTATAGTAATTAATAATTTAATTAACGGTGTTAGAATTTAAAGATATAAAATTAATTTGTTGGTTTAAGATTTTTGGAACACATTGAAAAGAAAGATCAAAATTAAAGTTCGAAACTGAGAATTATTTATTATTAAAGATTATTTATTATTAAAAAAATATTTTACTTATGTGAAAAGTGAAAATTTTGATATTACAACACATTCTTATGGATTTATGTTGTAATATTTCTAAATATTTTAGTGGACATTATTTTTGTTGTTTTAAATTACAAGCATCGAAAAGAATAGAAGAGAAAAGAGGAAAAAGTTGACCGATTAGATATCTTCTGCTTAATTGATTGATTGCACTAGTGTTGGTAATGATATATTTTGTGCTGTGGATACACAGCAGTGTGGAACTTCTCTTGTGATATGTGTGTATGGATAGTTCTTTTGCTCATGGAACTAACAATTATTTGCAAGTGTGACGAAAAACAGAAGACATCAGTATTGTTTTATTATTTACAAGATTTCAGAATATTGATTATTACAATGATTGATTATATTACAATGGCTGCGTTCTGCAGAAAAAACAGCTGTGCAATTGATGTAAAATTTTTTATTATTGGCTTATACATTCGGAAGAAAACCTAAAGGCAAAAGCCAATTAAGAATTTTACAATGATTTCAAAGTTGTATTTTCCACTGAACGCAGCTATTGTTAAATTATTTCGTTTTGTTTCGGAAAATTTATTCAAGAGAAAAGCAATTGTTTCAAAATTAATATGAAATGATACTAATTAGTGTAGCAGATAACTATACTAATTAATGATTTAGTAATGTTAGAATTCAAATAGCTTTTAAAATTAACGTGTCAAAGTTTTTTAAAGGAATGCGTCGTGAAGAAAGATACAGTTGCAAACTAAAAATGCAACGTTCAGATTACTTTGTTATTAAAGAATTATTACATATATAAGTAAAAATTTAGATGTTAAAGGGTTCATACAAGTTTTGTTATATTTTTATTTAAAAAATAATGGTACCAGAAAATGGTATTTTTTTTTATTCAATGCAAGTATATAATTAAAAAAAAAATGTATAAAATCTTTAAATTGCGTCAATTACAAACATAATATTTATTTCAAACATTGTTATCGTATACTACTTCTTTAATAAAATAAAATCAATGTTAAAAAACCTGTATTCTAAATCTATAATAGATAGATAGCGTTTATTAGTTTAGCAGAAACACCGTTACACTCTAAATTTCTTACAATGAAATCTTACTCCAAGAGAGTGAAAATGCAACTACCCTTGAAAAAAAGTAAAAATATTTCACTTCTGGAAAAAAGTGATGATCTTCACTGTAAGAAAGTTTAGAGTTCTCATATTAGGC
>NW_017306049.1:1897825-1940883 GCF_001594115.1 Trachymyrmex septentrionalis | reverse complement strand
GACAATGCACCCTGCCACAAGTCGATGAAAACAATGGCAAAATTGAACGAATTGGGCTTTGATCTGCTTCCCCACCCCCCATACTCGCCAGATTTAGCCCCCAGTGACTACTGGCTCTTTGCTGATCTTAAAAAAATGCTCCAGGGAAAAAGATTTGGCTCAAATAAGGAGGTCATCGCTGAAACTGAAACTTATTTTGAAGCGAAAGATAAATTTTTTTATAAACATGGTATTGAAATGTATCACCCTAAAAGGTGATTATGTTGATGAATAAAAAAAAATTTTGCAAAAAAAATGTTGTTTTCATTGTTAGTCTCGGGACTTATTGATCCATGTGTTATATATTATATATATATATGTACGCGCGCGCGCGCACACACACGCACCGAGGTTGTGCGCGTTACCTCACAAATTAACATGTTACCGTTACTTTTTGAAAAAAGTAATTCGTCATCAAGTTTAAAAAGTAACGCATTACCATTACCGTTACTTGAAAAGTAACGATTCGTTACTTTTTTGTTACTTTTTTTTATAATGCTAAAGTAAGTTATTAGAATTTAAAATTACATTAGCTATTAATTAATTTAATATTAAATATGAAATAAATATTAAAACTTGAAATTCTCTACTAACTGAATTCTCTAGTTTGTATATAGAGCAAGCTTTTCTCTATATTAAACTGACCTACAGTTTTACTAATTCTTCATTTTATTTAGATAAAATTGTCATTTTAATATACTCATTTTTATAAGAATTTAGATTAAATATTATTTTTAAACGTTAATTTTCGATCGTTATTGAAAAAAATAACGAAAACGATAATGGCGTTACAAATAACGCATTACTTCTCAATCCTGATATATACACATACTACTGTGATCAAAAAGTAAGGTGAATTTTGTTATAAAATAAAAAATCTTTATTTATTCATCCAAATCAATTTGATCCCCTTCAAAGTAATCCCCCTCCGATACAATGCACTTATGCCAACGTTTTTTCCATGCCTCAAAGCATGCCAAAAAGTCGTTTCCCGGTATAGCCTTCAAAGCGCGCAGCGATTCACGTTGAATCTCTTCAATAGATTCAAAGCGGTGTCGCCGGAGCGGTCTTTTGAGTTTAGGAAATAGCCAAAAGTCACACGGAGCTAAGTCAGGTGAATAAGGCGGTTGCGGAACGATATGAGTGGAATTTTTGGCGAAAAACTCACGAAGAAATTGAGTGTTTATGGCACCAAACGAGATTTTACTTTTCTAAGGCCCAAGATCCTTCAAAATTGTTTGAACTGAACCAAATGAAATGCCAACCATATCGACAAGGTCTCTAATTGTCAATCGACGATTTTCGAGCACCAATTCCTTGATTTTCTTCACGTGTTGCTCATCAATTGACGTTGATAGTCGTCCGGGGCGTTCCAAGTCATCAGTACGTTCTCTGCCTTCTTTGAAGTCTTTGTACCACTTATAAACATTTTTCTGCGACATAGTCGATTCTCCGAAGGCCCTCTGCAACATTCTGAACGTTTCCGCAGCCGAAATTTCATTCCGCAAACAAAATTTAATGGCACTTCTTTGCTCAACAAAATCAGACATTGTAAAAATCGCCAAAATCACTTTTAGTCGTTTAGAAAACACAAGCGTAACTATATGACTAATGATGACATTGACATGAAATTTGCCACAGATGTCACTAACAGTAGTACCAACATAAAAATAAAAAAGTTTGCTCGAATCGATTAGCGCGGGAAGTTTAAATTAAAAATTCACCTTACTTTTTGATCACAGTAGTATATACATATAGTGAGCGTAAAAAATATTTGGACAAAGAAAATATTTTTTAAAAAACTTTATTTTTAAAACATAAACATTATCCATTAAGAAATGAATCATCGAATTGATATCGAATGAATATCAATACGATGATTTCAACACCAATTTGACGTCAATTCGACGTTTAATTGACGATCATTTCTTGTTTATAATTAACAATTTATTTATAAAGAACAAAATAGACTATATGTTTCTTAAAATTATATATACCAAAAAGAAGTTGTGTATTAATTATAGAAAATATATTATTTGAAAAATAAGCGAAAATTAAAAATTGTATTGTTTGGATGATCAAAAGATATTCGTACAGTCAAGAAATTTAGCTTCTAAAATCAGAAATATGTACAAAGTTGGTTGTTTATGTTAGAACAAAATGTATTCATTGTATAAAATTGCTAATTAATGCTTATTTTCTACAAATAAGACTTTTTTCATAACAAATTTCCTTATACGAATACTTTTTGCTCTCAGTGTACATACGTATATACATATTTGGCCCTATAAAGTAGGGGATCCTCTTAACGGAACGAAGTAATCAAAATCAATTTTAAGTAATATTTTTATTTGTTGTTTATTTATTGCTAAAAACTTGTCAAAGAAAAAAAATTGTTGCGCTGTAAGTCTTTTTAAAAAATAATGATTCCGATAAAGGGAGATTAAGTTAGCGGAACAAAATATGTATATAAAACAAAGAAATTGTACTTAACAATAACGTAATAATTTATTACTAATTTATTAATATTATATCAAATGTACGAATTCGTTATTTGCAAAATAAATAATAAAAACGAAAACGTGCAGGTGCAAGAGTAAAGTATCAAGAAAAAATTCGTTGCTCGGTTCAAATTGATATTGAAGTATTGTCTGAATTTGTGTTCTCAAAATATGCAAGTTAGAATTTGTTGTTTGTGCAATGAGACCAACCAAAAATATCTTAGTGTGTAGGCGGTTGCAATAGTAAGTTACTAAACAAAATTTGTTACTTAAATTTGGTATTGTTGCCTGTGGATATTTTGAGAGCAACAAATTTAGACAATACTTAATACCAAATCATTCAAGCGAATAACAAATTTTCTTTTTCTAATACTTTATTCTTGCAATCATCCGAACGCTGAGAGGTTTTTCGTTGTTATTTACACTTATTTCGTAAATAATGGATTCGAAATGTGGATATTTTGACAGCAACAAATTAGCAATATATTCCTACGTTATTGTTAAGCGCAATCCTTATTGTATCAAATTAAAAATTAAAATTTAAAGTGCTATTGTTGTTATTTACTTAACTTTAATAAAACAAATGATACTATTTTTATTATTGATTCTTCTATAGCTTAATTTATCTTAATTCTTTTCTATGTAGAATAATTAAAAGAATTACATTAAAAATTATATTATTATTATAATAAAAAATTACATGTATATATAGTGCATTTATTATTAGTTTACTTGTTTAGCAATAATTATATTTTAATGCTCTTATGTATAGAATAATGAGATAAATCAATTGATGTAAAGAAAAAAACTTACTTTTTTCAAAAAAGTATTATTAGGTCGATGCAAAAGTTTTTGCCGAAGCGGATAAAAGTACATATGTCTTAGTATGATTTTATAGGCAGAACCGTTTATATGTTTTGTAAATTGGCATCTCTGAATTAACATTTATGCGTGATAAACCATAGATTGTATCATAATGTTACATTTATTACGATTAAAAATGGAACTGGATAAACAGCATTTTGCTATTGCCTTTTGTTTTATTCTCTCCAAAAGAAAACTACTGCTGATGCACACAAAATTATTTGTGAAACATACGGTGAAAATGTTATGGCCATTAGAATGTGCACGAATTGATTTAAATGATTTAAAAATGGTGGTTTCAATATCAGCGACACCAAAGATTCCGGACATCCTGCAATTGTGGAAGAGGATGAATTGCCAGCACACATTGCTTAATGAACATTCAGCCCAATTGACTCGTGGTTTGCATTAATAATTGTTTGCCATTTAAAATGCAATGAGAAATGTCTAGAAGTCTGAAAAGTGGATGCACATAAATTATCTGATCGCGCAATTGGCAATAGGGGTTTCATTATTTGCTAAGCAAAAAAATAAATTTTGTGTAATGTATTGTAACTAGAGATGAAAAATGGATATTTTTTGATAACTCTAAAAAGCAAAAACATTGAGTGGAACCCGGCCAATCAATATCATCAACGCACACAGCAATATCCACAGCCATAAGGTTCTGCTGTGTATATGATAGGACCAAGAAAGTACACTCTTCTATTATTGCCATCGGAGCAAATGTTTATAGCAAGTAACTACATAGAGAAGTAATTCAAAAATGTCCGCAAATAGCCAGCAAGGTCATCCTGCTGCATGACAATGCCAAGCCACATGTAGCTAAGAAGACCATGGAAACATTGTTAGAATTGGAATGAGAAGTTTCTTCGCATCCACTCACTAGACATTGCCCTTTCAGATTATCATCTATTCAGATTAATGTGGCACAGCTTATCTGGTGAGCGCTTCTTGAATGCTGAGGATGTATGAAATTGGGTCAATCAATGGATCACCTCAAAAGATAATTTCTTTTTTCGATATGGTATTCGCACGCTGCCAGAAAGAGTCGTAAGTAAGAGTGGGAAAAAGTCGTAGAAAACGATAGAGAATACTTCGATTAATATATTTATAATGTATCGATTTTTTGTTATAATAAAAAAATATTGCAAAAAATTGGCAAGAACTTTTGCACCGATCTAATAAAAAAAGGCGCTAAGACGTACGTATGTGCTCGTAAAAATTATGGTACTAAATTATAAAATCCAAGTGTGATACTATCTTTTTGTACCAAATTAAAAAGTAAAATCCAAGTGATACTATATTCTTTACTTAACTCTAATGATATGTATCATTTGTTGAAAAGATTTGATATCAACAACTAGCGCTAAACTATATTTCATAAAATTTTATGTATTATTTGTATAAAAGATTTGATATCAACAATTGGCGCATAGTTAAATTCCATATCAAATTAATGAAATATATATTAATAATATTATATTAATTCTAATGATATGTATTATTTGTATAAAAGATTTGGTATTAACAACTGGCGTCAAATTAAATCCCAAATTAAGTAAAAAATATAATTCAAGTGATATTATCTTTAATTTTTATACAATGAAGTAAGTATATATCTTTGAATTTGTATTGAAGGATTTTTCTGTTCCAATTCAAATGGCTTTAAGTTTTCTTAAGATGATCTTTTGGTTTGAGAATCGATTTTAAATGTGTTTTTTTGTTAACAAATTTGTTAACGAATGAAGATATAGGTGTACTTAAAAAGTAATACTGATCTAGAAAATGCATACAATAAACATGTAAAAAAATATTAAAACCGGTAGGCGCTTCGTATTTTAAAGTTTTAATATAAATGATCGCGTTTCCAATCATATTATTAAAAAAATATTTTTTTATAATGTTTATTATTTACAAAATAAGATGGCGCTAAAATTAGACGCACCGCGAACGCGATCAACGGTGATCAAGGTACAGATATTGTTGAGAGCAAAAAATGAAGCGATTTCTTAATGAGTGGATTTGTAATTCTCGTCCGAACCAGGATAATTAACATCGTATGCATATTTTCAAAATGGCGACAGTTTTAAGAAATTTTTCAAATTTTGTTCATTTTTTCCTCTTATTTATGCTTCCAAAAAAAAAATAGAAAAAAAATTAACGTAGGTTATTAATTCTGGTTCGGGCGATAATGACATGTTCTCTTAGTATAATTTTTGAAGTAGAAGTCGGTCGGATTAATAATTTGTTTGGAATCGTGATCATCATGTTCGAAAACACAGTTTCGAGAAAAAATCCGGTTTGAAGTTTTATGAAACATTTTTTGATATAATATGTCAAAAATATCTACCATTAGTCATCTATTCCAGGACTTACAAGACACCTTCCTTTATTTCTTAAAAGTCATTTTATGTTGCTTTTTCCTCTCGAATAGCAATCCTTCGAGTACGAGGTCTGTTCAAAAAGTATCGCGAATTTTTAATTTCCGCGGGTTACGTATATTCGATTTTCGATTTTTTGTGGCGTTATGTTGGTACTCATGTCTCTCACTTATGCCGACAAGTTCGGCCATTTTGAATGTTCAGTTAATTTTTGACAGCTGCTTTACTTGCACGTGTTTTGGCTCGTCTTCGATTTTTGCCTATTCCAAAAAATGGATCAAAGAATCTGTATCAAATTTTGTGTGAAAAACAAAATTAAGTGCGCGGACGCATTCCGAATGTTGACTGTGGCATATGGTGAAGCTACCTTGGACCGAAGCAACGTTTATCGGTGGTACAAAATGTTCTCAGAGGACCGAGAAGATGTGAACGACGAAGAGCGTGCCGGACGCCCGAGCACGTCAACAACAGACGAAAACATTGATGAAGTGAAGAAAATAGTATTGGCCAATCGTCGAATCACCGTTAGAGAGGTTGCTGAGGACCTAAACATATCGATTGGCTCGTGCCATTCGATTTTTACCAATGATTTGGGCATGAGACGGGTCGCCGCGAAATTCGTACCAAAATTGCTCAATTTCGACCAAAAACAGCATCGCATTAACATTGCTAAGGAGTTGTTGGACTCTGTCCGCGACGACCCAAATTTGCTCCAGAGGGTCATAACTGGTGACGAATCATGGGTTTATGGTTCTGACGTGGAAACCAAAGCTCAATCATCCCAATGGAAGCTGCCGCACGAGCCAAGACCGAAAAAAGCGCGTCAAGTTCGGTCGAATGTGAAGGTTTTGCTTACAGTTTTCTTCGATTGCAGGGGCGTGGTGCATCATGAGTTCTTGCCACAGGGTAGAACGGTCAATAAGGAATATTACCTGCAAGTTATGCGCAATTTGCGCGAAGCAATCCGCCAGAAACGCCCGGATTTGTGGAAGAACAAAAATTGGCTTTTGCACATGATAACGCCCCTGCTCACACATCGTTGCTTGTGCACGAATTTTTGATCAAAAACAACACACTAATGATGCCGCAGCCACCGTATTCCCCAGATCTGGCCCCCTGTGACTTTTTCTTGTTCCCGAAACTGAAGAGGCCCATGAAAGGACGACGCTACGCTACGATTGAGGAGATAAAGACGGCATCGAAGGAGGAGCTGAACAAGATCACAAAAAATAATTTTTTGAAGTGCTTCGAGGATTGGGAAAAACGTTGGCACAAGTGTATAATATCTGATGGGGATTACTTTGAAGGGGACAAAATAGATATTCATGAATAAATAAATAATTTTTGAAAAAACACAAAATTCGCGATACTTTTTGAACAGACCTCGTATGTGGATGCACGATACTCCGGGCGCTTGAGACGGACTTTGTCCAAAAGAGCCAAATCATAAGATGAACTGTTGATAATTATGCCCACTATCTCCATAATTTTAAGAATATTCGTGTAACCGTAATTAAAGATACAAACTGTCAAAAAATTTTACTACTGTTTTGCCGGAGTGTGTTTAGGAGCAAACGTCTTATCAATAAATTTAATGATTCATTATTAAAAACATTAATAGAAACACTCTAGAATAGTCTCAAAAGATTGAATATAATGGTGAGCGGTGATTATGGGTAATTCTTTTACAAATCGAACACCTGTCTGATCGACACCTCTTCGATTTGACTGAAACTTTTTTTACGGATTCTATGTCGAAAAAAAAGAAATACGTGTCCGAGGAATTTTTTTTTATTTGCATATTTTCGATAATACAAGTGATCGAACATTTGAGAATGGCAAGTTTTTTGGCTTGGAGACTCATTTTCATAAATCCATAGGTCCGAATCTTTAAGAGCTACAAAATTTTCACCAATTGCACTTTTGTAGCTGAAGGACTGAACTGTAAGAAAAAAATTTTTTTTACAAAAAATACTAACAAATTTATATTGTTATTAACAATTTAATTGTTTAAATCGATTTTTAACAAACGCCCCCAAAACGAATCAAGTTTTTAGTATTTTTATCGCATTCTCCGTCAAATTTTACGTCAAAAACATGTTTTCAAAATATGGTACCTTTTCAATTATTATTGTTAAAATATTAATTTATATAGCGCGTAACGGCCAAAAAAACGGTTTTTTGCTAATAAAACGAAATCTGTAACTCGTATCAAAAAAAGTTAAATGTAAAAGTTGTAGATAATTGACAGATCTACAACTTTTCTCGAAAATTTTTTTTGACATAACCTCAAAATTTTAAATTAAATTGCAAAAAATGTTAAAAATCAGCTTTGTAACAATTATTTCTTGACAATTTGCATAAAAAAAAGTTTATGGGTAATTAATTTCGAATCGAATCTCCTGACATGTTAGAAAACCAATCTTGATTGAAAAAAAATTATTATGAAGCGTTGAAAAAAAAATCCATCCAGTGCGTAACTTTGACATGTGGGATTTATTTTATATTTTGAAATTATGTATTTTTTGGAACTTCGTTTCTTAGCATTCATAATTATTTCTCCAATGGTTTTTTGGTTTAATATTGGTTTTTTAATTTTTGCATATTTTTAAAATTTCGCGGGGAAGTCCGCCTAAAGTGAGATCCGTAATCCATAGTGATCTATTATTATTTATCAAAGTCTTTCATGGCAGTGGTGGCTAATACAACCAACAGGGCGATATTACATGACGCACTGGATAGATTTTTTTTTCAAAGCTTGATAATAATTTTTTTTCAATCAAGATTGGTTTTCTAACATGTCAGGAGATTCGATTCGAAATTAATTACCCATAAACTTTTTTTTATGCAAATTGTCAAGAAATAATTGTTACAAAGCTGATTTTTAACATTTTTTGCAATTTAATTTAAAATTTTGAGGTTATGTCAAAAAAAATTTTCGAGAAAAGTTGTAGATCTGTCAATTATCTACAACTTTTACATTTAACTTTTTTTGATACGAGTTACAGATTTCGTTTTATTAGCAAAAAACCGTTTTTTTGGCCGTTACGCGCTATATAAATTAATATTTTAACAATAATAATTGAAAAGGTACCATATTTTGAAAACATGTTTTTGACGTAAAATTTGACGGAGAATGCGATAAAAATACTAAAAACTTGATTCGTTTTGGGGGCGTTTGTTAAAAATCGATTTAAACAATTAAATTGTTAATAACAATATAAATTTGTTAGTATTTTTTGTAAAAAAAATTTTTTTCTTACAGTTCAGTCCTTCAGCTACAAAAGTGCAATTGGTGAAAATTTTGTAGCTCTTAAAGATTCGGACCTATGGATTTATGAAAATGAGTCTCCAAGCCAAAAAACTTGCCATTCTCAAATGTTCGATCACTTGTATTATCGAAAATATGCAAATAAAAAAAAATTCCTCGGACACGTATCTCTTTTTTTTCGACATAGAATCCGTAAAAAAAGTTTCAGTCAAATCGAAGAGGTGCCGATTAATTTTCATCAAAATCCGTTCGGTTTGTAAAAGAATTACCCTTATGGCAATTGATAGTTGGTGCGCGCTATTTGAATCGACCAAATCAAACACCACATCATTTTATCTCGTATATCTTGGACAATTTCGTTTCTCCCCAAAAACGTTTTAGTGACATATTTTTAAGACTATAAAGCCTATTCTACAATGTGCTTTTTGTTTTCTGTTTCTTGCTTTTTATTATTTTTTAACATCTTGTCTTTTTGCTTTTTATCCGGTTTTTTGTTTTACGCCCGAGATAAAAGTTAACCAACTTTGAAAGAAACACGAAATACAATTGTCAATAAAACGGTTGCAAAGGAGAAAAAAGCAAAAGGTAAAAAGCAAGAAACAGGAAACAAAAAGACGTATGTAAAGGCACTTTATCTTTTGGCATCGCAAGTTTTGATAAGAGTTTCATTGGCGCACCCGCAATAGTTCTATAGTTCCTGATGTGTTTTATAAATAGTTCCGTTGATCTAAAAAAATAATACTTGAAAATTTGCGGTGCTAACTTCTTGTGGCACCGCAAGATTCGAAAAAATCAATTGAAAACCATGAAATTTTATAGTTCTCGATGAGTTCTACAGTTCCTGATAGATTTTAACAATAGTTCCGGTCTCTAAGTTATTTTAAATAATAATTAAACCCGCGTGCTGGCACCGCCTCACATAAGTAAAGTATCTTTTAACAGTCAGTTCCAGCCAACTTTTTAGCATTTTTCTATAGTTCTACAATAGTTCCGATGATTTTTATAGATTTCGCTCAGAGTTCTAGTCTCTAAGTATTTTTTAAAATTAATTAAATCCGCGCGCTGGTATTGCACCACAAGAAGGTATCAGTGCGCGAATTTAATTATTATTAAAAACTTAGAGACCAGAACTCTGAGCAAAATCTATAAAAATCATCGGAACTACTGTGGAACTATAGGAAAATACCAATTTAATTATTATTTAAAATAACTTAGAGACCGGAACTATTGTTAAAACCTATGAGAAGTTGTAGAACTCATCGAGAACTATAAAATTTCTTGGTTTTCAATTGATTTTTTTTAATCTTGCGGTACCACGGGAAGTTAGCATCGCAAATTTTCAAGTATTATTTTTTTAGATCAACGGAACTATTTATAAAACATATCAGGAACTATAGAACTATTGTGGGTGCCAATGAAACTCTTATCAAAACATGCGGTGCCAAAAAATGCCAACTTCACACACGTAACAAAGAACACATTGTAGAATAGGCTTTAGCTTTCAAAAAAAGCAAAAAAAAAATTTTTTATCCCAAAAACGGAAAGATCCCCTTAAAAGAAATTGCTGATATTCCGATCGGAAGAGACAGCTCTGATGATTTTGACCTTGACATATAGTATGTTGTTAAGGTTATGACTGAGTGATCTCCAAGAGGTTTTAGCTATTACTCGTTATTTATTAAAAAGTTATTAATAAAAAACATTTAAGAAATAACATCTTATTTCTTAAATTTTTTTGCTATATACAATATTAAGAACTATTTCTGCTATATACAATATTGAGCCCCTATAGGGGGGCGATTCGTCTGTCTCCACACAACGTAAAGAAAAGTCCACTCCTTCTCTCTCTGTTAGGGTCGCACGTGGACCTCGTTTTTTTTTTAAGAAGAATAGAATATGAAAAAGACAATAAGAAAAATGAGAAACATTCTCACGAGAGTAAAAGTGTCCAGCTTGTGTATGCATGTTACTGAGTTATACAATCGTGTAAGTTATGATAGTTGTGAAAGGTTATTATGGTAGGTTTAAGTGTAAGATAAATAAATTCGGATTTGTAAGACATGCATTATGAAAATGAAATAAACTTTAGTTTTGTTCAATGTAAAAACCATTCAGATTAAATTTATTGTTACTTTTAAATTATAATTACCTTTTATTATTTATTCTTATTAATTATTATAATTTTTTAATTGTTTTCATAGTTTTTTTATTCAACTGGAGCAGTTTTAAACATTTCTACATAAATTTTGTTATTAAAATTAAATTTTTTAATTTTATATTGTTACTTTAATTCTTTACTTTAATTGGATAAGGTAGCACAATTTTGTAATATAATAATGTTTTGAAGGAGAATTAAATAACTACTACTTTTTGGAAGAGAAAGTGTTTTTGAATGAATTGTGATATAATAATTTCTTTTGAAAAGAATCACTTGGAATATTATATTGGAAGAAATAAAGTAAAAAAAAAATTTATTATATAGAAATTATAGTAATCATTGAAATAATACAATTTTAGTGGAAAAAAGTGAAAATAGTAAATTTTTGCTAAACAAGTGAGCAAAAGTGAACCTTCTTCAAGATAGTGAGTTAGCGGTAAGCCTGCAGATAGTTGAAGAGTCTTTACTATCTGCAGGCTTACCGCTAACTCACTATCTTGAAGAAGGCTCACTTTTGCTCACTTTTTTAGCAAAAATTTACTATTTTTACTTTTTTCCACTAAAATTGTATTATTTCAGTGTTTACTGTAATTTCTATATAATAAATTTTTTTTTTAACTTTATTTCTTCATCCCTTTTCTATAAGTAAATTTAAATAATTTAAATCTCCCATCACATATGATTGGAAAAAAATAGCGCTGTCATGCTATGAAACGCTTAAGTTCCTAGAATATGGAATTCCGAATGTTCCACACAATCCGTTTTTCATTTCTGCATGTTTGTCTGTGGCATTATAGATTTTAAGTGTACTGCGCTTGCGTGTATTTGTTGTTGATTTAAATGAGTTCTTGAAGTAAATTTTTGCTTCGTTAGTTATAAATAAATGTAACACATGGATCAATAAGTCCCGAGACTAACAATGAAAACAACATTTTTTTTGCAAAATTTTTTTTTATTCATCAACATAATCACCTTTTAGGGTGATACATTTCAATACCATGTTTATAAAAAAATTTATCTTTCGCTTCAAAATAAGTTTCAGTTTCAGCGATGACCTCCTTATTTGAGCCAAATCTTTTTCCCTGGAGCATTTTTTTAAGATCAGCAAAGAGCCAGTAGTCACTGGGGGCTAAATCTGGCGAGTATGGGGGGTGGGGAAGCAGATCAAAGCCCAATTCGTTCAATTTTGCCATTGTTTTCATCGACTTGTGGCAGGGTGCATTGTCTTGGTGAAAAAGGATTTTTTAAACAAACTACAAAACGACTTTACTCTAACCTCGATAACTCAGCTGTTTCTAGTCCGATCGACTTAAAATTTTGACACGTTTCAAGCAAAGGTTAGTACTCTAGAAAGACGTGGTTACTGGTTTACTACGAGCGCCATTTCTGGGTTAGTCTCGGGACTTATTGATCCATGTGTTATGTACAAGCTCTATTCATTTACAGTAGAATACAAATGTAGTATGATAAATGAGGTTATAGTTAAGTTTGTCATATTAATTAATCTTTCAATAACAAAAGTAAGTATGTATATCACTAAACGCTTCGATAACAAAAATCCATTAGACCATCACGATTAAATTAATATAAAAAATGTATCTTCTCGTTTTCTACAGAATATTTGACGACGCATATTTGTGTTTCTCTTTTAAAAGTATTCAATAAAATTATTTTCCAGTTATTTTCTGATAAATAATTTATCGATTTTTTTCGAAAGGAATACAAATGTCCACTTCCTATACAAACGGTGAACTTAAAATTTGTAGAAAACCCGTTAAATTTAATCACTATAAAATGAGTTAATGCTTTTCTATTATCGAACGTTTGGCAATTATATCTTGTTCTTGTTGTCCAATTGTACAAGTAATATTCCAACATTTTTGTGATATTGGTTTTAACATGATATTGTAGTATTAACATTTATGCGAGCACCATCTTTTTTCTTACAGATGTTTTGCAAGTAGTTCTATAGCAATACACAATGAGTATAAGAAAACTGAAATGCACCTTCCAACAAGATTGGCTTGAATTAAAAGATGAGTTAGGATATAAGATATCTTCATGGAGAAGAAAGATTGGCACATCTATTCTTCATTGTAATATTTGTCTGTGTTCGATTGACTGTGAAAAGAAAGGATTTCAAGCTATCAAGCGATATACAGGAACACAAAAACATAAGAAAGAAGCTGACAATTAAATTAAGCAAATTGCAGTTGCGCCTTGCAATGACAAATCAGGAGCATAGTCTTAGTCACATTTGATATAGTTAGCAATCTATTAACTTCATCTAAATTAAAACTACGTTCTCTTCAAGAAACTATCAGAGCAGAGCTACTGTAGACACTTAAGTGCATTGCATCTAACTATTTAGCAGCTTCATGTATTGATATTAACAATCTTTTCAAAGCAATGTTTGACTCCGCTGTTATCGAAAATTACTCACTAAGTAGAACCAAGGTTTAATACTTACAAATTGATTATTTGAGTCTTTTACAATATTAACATATAAGATGCAAGAAAAGCTTTCTTTCTGTGATATGTTTAGATGAGACAACAAATTCTGAAGGTGTGAAAGAATTGTAAATTTTACTTCGATACTTCGTCGCATTACTTGGAAGAAGTCATATTTAGTCACATTTTTCATTGACAGTGCAAAAGTAGTTATTATAAAGAATAATATTTTGAAGCCTTGAGCAACGCTGAATTTTCATTGAAGCAAGTATTGATGTTGGCATGTCATGGACTCAGTGTTAATAAAGCTGTCATGCGAATGTTTGGAGAAGTTGTTAAAACAGAACGTCCTGAATATCCAGGTCTTCTAAGTATTGGCACTTGCAATCTTCATATTATACATGCATTCAAGAAACGTTTAGAAAAATTTGGATTTAATGTGTCTAATTTTGTTATGAATATTTATACTTGATTTAACGATTGGCCAAATAGGTTGGAGGATTTAATAATAATTCAAGAAAAGACTAATGTGCCTGTTCAGTTTTTAAAGCATATCCCATTAAGATGACTCTCTTTGTCTCGTGCAGCCCAAAGAATTCTTGACCAGTGGTCTGTTTTAATTGAATATTTTTTAAATATAAGTTAACAAAAAACTCCTTATTAATCACAAAGAAAATAGGTAAAATAGGTTAATAGGAGTCAGGCGTGGTAATTGTTGCGCAAAACAAACAATGTAGATACAATACAACACAAAGTCTTTATTAAATAACCCGCTTACATATTTCGGCTTATTTTTTAGCTGTCTTCAGAGACAAATTAATTTCATAATTACAATACCTATTTACAAACTAATTCATTTCAGTGATCCCACCTTCACATACTTACGGAAACTTCAATATTGAAAAATGACTCTAATGACAATCCAATTGTGTTCAAATTTTATAGGACAAAATTATTTAAAAACCGAATGAATTTTATATCACAATAAGAAGGAAACTCACAACAACGAGGATTCACCATATCGCAATTATGTTCTATTAATTTAGTAAAAACTAGGTTTTGACCCGTCAGCGAATTAGTATCAAAATTGTTTAAATCAGTGAAATAATTTTAAATTTAGTTGTAATTAAGGAGCGTTTCTTATGGAAAAACAATTTAATATTGTAATATGAAAGGAAATCAAATACTAAGTCAAAAGTTTCAAATAAAATGATCTTAATACAATGAAAGACACTGACTAACTAATTCAACAACTTCGACATTTATAGCTCGTCAACAATCGAAAAATAAGCGTTGGAGAGCCCATTTATATCCGTCGTAGGTTGAGACCACGTGTCTGCTTCTTGATGTATAGTCTCTCTGAAATTAATCTCTTTCTGTACTGAGGTCCTTCGTCCAAAATTACAATGTTTTCCCAATAGAACTCGTGGCTCTCGGTGGTCAGTTATGACGGAGTGTGTGGTTGTGTTCTACCGAATGTGATTCTTGTGCTCAGCAATTCTCGTCTTCAGCTGTCTTCCCGTCTGTTCCATGTAACTCGCATCGCAGTCTTTACAATAAATCTTATACACGACATTCGATTTCATATTATGCGGAAGCGGATCTTTATACACCTTAATGAATTCCTGTAATTTGTTAACACTATAAAACGGCATCCTATACGTAGACATCTAATACGTAGGCTGCTGGAAAAGTTTCTACAATCTAGTACTTCCAGTGGCGCTAACGTTCTGCTACTATCATATCCGTAAAATTAGACGTTTTTAACCTATAATTCAATTGACAGTTTGTACCCAAGCCAACTAGTTTTGTTTGCATAGTATTTTAAAAGAAGTTATTTTGTAAGAAAATGGAAATTTTGCGTGAAAATTTTCGGGCAATGATTTTTTACGATTACAAATGTAATCTAACTTTGAAACAATGCATCGATCGACTTCATTTGGCTTGTGGGGATGAAGCACCATCCAATAGAACTGTTCATAATTGATTTGCCGAATTCCAGCGTGGATGTACCTTTCTTAGTGATGAATTCCGTGAAGGTCGTCCATCCACGTCTGTTGTTGCCACTAATGTTGATGCTGTGCGTGAAATAATTGAGCGAGACTGGCATATAACATACCGCGAGATTCAGGCATCCTTAGGCATCGACATAAAAGCAATACATACGATTTTACATGATCACTTGAGCGTACGGAAACTTTGCAATCGTTGGATCCCACACAATTTGACCGAAGCTCAAAAACAGGCTCGTGTTAAATGGAGCAAAGAAATGCTCAAGAAATTCAACCGACGTCGGTCAAATTTGATTCGTAAATACTGATTGGTATACAACAATTTGTTTGCCAGAAGTCATAAATGAATTGCGTAGAACAAATCGAAATCATAGCATCATCATGACAACGCTAGCTGTCACACAGCACGTCAAACCGTTGATTTTTTATCCAGTAATAATGTGGAATTGATGACTCATTGTCCGTATTCACCTGATTTATCACCTAATGACTTCTTTTTGTTTCCAAACATTAAAAATAAGATGCGTGGTGAGCGATTGAGTTCGCCTGAAGCAGCTGTTGAAACACTTCGTACACTGATATCTGAGGTTACAACCTTAGAGTGGAAAAAATGCTTCGAAAATTGGTTCGAGCGTATGCAAAAATGTATCGATCTTAAAGGCGAATACTTTGGAAAACAATAAAGCTATTTACCGAATTTTACATGTTTTTTTTTCATTGTTTGCAGAAACTTTTCCAGCAATATTTTCTTACGTATTCTTGACGATATTGTTTTTAAAATTGAAAAATGCTTTTAGATTTAATGGAATATTAAATAATGAAGGTATTACCGTATCACAGGACAAAATAATAAAGTACCAATCCTTAGATATCATTTTATACAATTTTAATGAAATCTGTACAAACTAGCTTGTTGCTCAGCGTTTTAAAAAATTTATTTTTCTTTCACTATTTTGAATACAAAATATACCATTCTTATTTTTTTGAGAGTACTGAGCTGTGACACAAGTTGAGTACAAGCCTGCTATCAATACAAAGATACACAATTTAGGTTTTATTGTATAAAAATTAAAGATAGTACCTGGATTATATTCTTTATTCATGTTACGTCAGAGCCTCCAGGAATCTTTATTTTATGGGAATTAAAAGATGAATGGATGGGGCTTGGATTGACGTCTCAGACCAAGGCAGTAGATCGATGCCTTTATCGCGCGTATCATGAGTCGAACACACTCGGGATAAATATTAAAACAGAAGTCTACGGTCGAACGCAATGACTCTGCTTGAAATAATGCGCCCGTTGGTCTGTTTTTAGATTAAGGAAATGATTCCTTATGACTTGGGACAGAACCATATGACCTTATGTCAGGAAGAATGCGATTAAGGTACATTTGAATAAATGCATATAATTAGTCTTAAATAAATTCAAATTTAACAAATTCTAATTATATTGAACATAATTTAAATTTCTTAAAACTAAATCCTAGGTTTAATTGAGTATTGCTCTAGATCAGTGTGAAATGTTAGTATTGTGCTGTATTGTGCGGATGATGATACATTATTATGAAGGTTACTGAATAGGATCTTGAGAAGTGTAGTTATAATTTTGATCTATCTTTTGTTTATAATTTACATCACTTCTTTCAATTAAATTGGGAAGGTCCGAACGTTTGTATACATAGATTGTAATATTATGCTTTGCGGTTAGGAGAGGGAGAAGCTAACTCGAGATACAAAAAGTGAATCAGAACAATGAAAAGCTCGTTTTGGGGTCTAAGATTATTATTCTTTAGTTAGGAGAGTATCTGGAAAGGTAGGCTCTAAAAATCAAAAACTCTTCTACTTTAGAAAAATTGGAAGATTGGAAATTCGGAGGAAACAATTCTTCAAGATCATTCGAATTTAAAAGATTAGGATAAGAAATGCAAATTAGTTCATTTGTCGGAGGGAGAAACGAGTGATTATTTTCGGGAAGTTCGGAGGTGGTTGACTGAGTGTATCAATCTATGGCAGAGGAATGGTCACTTTAAGACAGTGTGTTGTCAGGTGAGATATTATCCAAGTTTAAGATTGGCAAATAAGAAACTTTAAGGGGAAGTGAGATTACCTTTAAATAGAAGTTGTGGAGTTAGAAGAATTCCTGAATTCATGTTGGATTTGTTCTTCGATATGTTTAATAACTTGTAATAAATTGAATCTATCTTCGAACCTTCAGCTATTCGGATTCGAGATCGCGTTTATTCAGCTAAACAGTTGCGAGGTCGTGTTTGTTTGTTGTTGCGGCGTTACGTTTGTTGGCATCTAGTTCTCGCTCGTCTATTTTTGGAACTCTACTCAATTATCGGGAACGCACTGAAATTTTGAATTTTGTATAAATTATCAAATAAGCTGGATTTCTTTAAACTTACTTTTAGGTAACTAACTTGTAGTCTTTTTAATCTGTAGTCTAGTCCAAGATCCTAGCCATAAGAAGGACGTCCTTCCGTCGAATGGTTACAGGAGGAGCCGCTCTCAGTAATCACTCACAAGGATTTGCACTCCCGATCAATTACTGATTAAATGTTCTTAGAACTTCTGATCGGATCTGACCACCGTGCACTTCCGTGGAGGATCATTCCGAGGAATGATCAGGAAAAAGCGGAAAATACGAGAATCGATTGTTCCTAGGTGTCTTATAGACTGATTCTATTGTTAGTTCGAAAATATATGTTGATCTCATTTGCGGTATTGGACCTGATCGATCTACTAAGTATCATCATTTGACTTATATTATTAATCTTTCTACAGTTTGACATTACAATCTCCTGTTATAACAAAATTGAAATTCCTTCCCAATTAATTCCCACAAGTTTATAATTCCCGGCTCGATGGTAATTTTGTGAAAGAAAGGAATCTTGGAGTTCTCTGCGGATGTAACATCTTCCCCTTTAAATAAATGTTAGGGGTACACAACATTTGTGATGAAATAAAACGATTTTTTTTCTTTCATTTTTGAAAGGAGTCCTCCGGGTATAACATTTAATTTCGGGTATAGGATTTAACTTGCCGCCAGTTGATATCAAATCTTTCATACAATATGTATTGTTAGAGTTAAGTATCGAAATAATAAAAATAATACCACTTAGATTTTGTAATTTGGTGCAATAAAAATAATACCACTTGAGTTCTACTTTAATTTGGTACAATAAAGATAGTATTACTTGGATTTTGTAATTTGATACAATATTTTTTTAGTAGCACGTATTTTTAGCGCCTTTTTTGGCTAATATGCCGAAGCAGCTCCGATGACTTTGACCTTGACATATGTTTTTAAGGTCACAACCCTGAGTAATCTTCATCATCAAATTTTAACCGTCGCTCGTTATTCATTAAAAAGTTATTAACAAAAGAAGTTCAAAAAATAATGTTTGATGAATAACGAGCAACGTCTAAAACCTGTTGGAGGTTACTCAGGATCATGATCTTGATAACATACGTCAAGGTTAAGGTCATCGGAGTTATATTTGTTTCTGTTATTCGGCATATTTTTTTTTTTAAACAGATAAATCTTATCATTTTCTACATATTAAAAAAAAGAGTTTAGAAAGGCTATGAACCAAAAAATAATGAAGTAAATGTGTAAATATAAGAAACAAATATAATGTCATGATCTAAATAGCAAACGTCGAGTCCAATCGGGTCATCCTCAATGTTACATATAAATATAATTAAATAGAACAGATAAACTAAAATAATGTACTTAAATTAAACGGGTCAACTAATAAAATAATAAAAAACAAATAGCCGTCTGTAAAATCGCATCCTGTCATCATGAATCTGATATTACGTCCGTAGCACTATAGCGTATATGTTAGAAGTCAAAATAAGTCCATATTGATGTCAAAGTGCACAAAATATTCGCAAGCATCGTAAATTCAAAAATTCTTGTTAAAATCTATAAAAATAATTGAGAACAATCATTATATCAACACAATATCTAAAGCAAAGAAAACGCCAGAGCATTAAATACAATGATACCGCATATAAAATGAAAGTCCGTCTGTAGATTAATTTTTCTTTCTTTGAAGATCTTCAAAAAGAATATCCCTGAAAAAAAAATTAATATTACTATTAATTGAGTTGGATACTTAGTATTATATACAAAAGACCGGTTTCACCAACTCCATTAAGCCGAATTGGTGATTAACTATCAACCATAAGTGGTCAATTCTACTAAACAGCAAACACGATAAAATCAGCCCAAATGATTCTTTATGAAAAGAACGCAAGCTTAGCGCTTTTTTGCCTTTTTTTAAAAAGGTAAGTTTGTATAAATGACAAGAGGCAGTACCATTTGTGTTTTACTTTTTAATTTAATGAAATTTAACTTGATTAGTTAAGATTGTAGCATCTAGGTTTTTATTTTTCTTTTCATTAATTTTTTTTGAACAGTAATAATTTTTGACAGAGAATTGAAGATGCCATTATTTAGATTGGATCAAGAAGACCTTCAATAAGAATATCCTTGAAGAAAAATTAAAACTACCATTTTAATTGGGTTGAATATAAGTACAAATAATACATAAAATGTTGCGGAATTTAATTTGACATTAGTGTCAATCTTTCTTTACCTTTTTTTAAAATGGTAAGTTTGTATATTTAGAAAATTCCATATATCAAAACGACGGTTATCTATATACGTATTATTTAGGTTTTATTATTTAGATTTTATAAATAACACACATATCATTAAGGTAAACTAAATTTAAAATTCCACCACCACCCCCATTGTCTTATAATAGTAATATTAAAATATCAAAATATCAAGATATGATATACTTATTGCAAATGTGCATTTGAAGCCGGTCACACTTTCCAAAATCTAAAAATTTAATTCCCGCTCACGAAAAACACGCAAAAGCACACACGAAAAACACGCAACACGCGAAAAACGCACTGTGATCCTCTGATTGGTCCTGACGCGGTCATCAAAGCTTCATAGGCATGGAAGTGGAAGAGATGAAGAAGACTAAACATGTCCCCGCCCTGATTGGACACTGCATTCACGTGATACAATTTGCCACTCTCTTATGGCCCGGTATTCATAGTCAGTTCTTATTTTAACGGTCTTAAGCCGATTCTACATTAGTTGCAAGTTGATCGCAAATTTGTTGCAATAGCCAATAAACATTGATTTCACAATCTAAGCTTCAGATTGGTTGTCGCAACAAACTTGTTATCAGTTTGCAACTAATGTAGAATCGGCTTTAAGTAATGTCTTAAGTCGCTAATGCGGCCTTCTAATTGGTTCATGACATCCTAAGACTGTACTTAAGATTAAATACAAGATCCGTCTATGAATACTGGCCATGGTATGCTCAGTTGGACGGTATCTCTCTCTAAATCTTCGCCGTCTCTGTCTATAGCCTTGTGTCCACGATGCTAAAAATCGGTCCGAGATTTCGGATGAAGAAAGAATTGACTAATCACAATGGTCATGTGATTTGTTAATTCCTTCTCTGTCCGAGATCTCGAACCGATTTCTAGAGGCCGTTTTATCAAGCTTAATCGTGATTAACTGTCAACCGCAATTGGTCGATTCTACTAAATAGCAAATGCGATTGATCAATCAATCGTTTAAACTAACTGGCGTTGGTGAAACTGACCCCTAACATCGTAAAAATCGGGCTTAAGGATAGAAATTGACAAATATTAAACGTCATTTGATTTTGTCGCTGAAAATGAGCATCGAGCGTCTGTATCAAAAGACACTTTTATGAATGTTGCACAAGAGACAAAAGCTGCCAACTGTGAAACGCGAGATATATTTCGAGAAGTTAGCATACTCAGGGCCAGGTAGCTTAATTGGCTGTTGACTGACTAATCACCTTTACTGTTTGGTAGAATCGACCAATTGCGGTGACAATTAATTACGGTGATGATTAAGCTTGATCAATGTTGATGAAATCAACTCTCAATCTTTCCTTGTCTGACATGCTTTATAATGCATCTTACAATTAGTTTCTCTTTCTAACCTTCATAATTTATGTCTTAAATTAAATATTGAATAAAGAATTAAATGAACAATTACACAGTGCCAGTAACCAATATGGAATAAGAAAAATGATATCACCAACGCAATAAATACCATTGTTAACTAAGTTAGGAAATGATAATAACAAAGCGATTTATTCGATCTCGATCTCACTTTTTCATTATCATTTCTTAGCTTAGTTTACAATTACCAGCGTGTAATTTTGTTTTCGTCCAATTTCTTTTTGTTAAATATTGAGTTATTGAGTCATAAACAAATAGAGATCGAGGTCAAATAAATCGTCATCATTTTCTGGCTTAGTTAATAGATATAGTGTATAATTACATTTCCGTTCGATTTCTTTTTATTAAATAATAAGTTATAAACAAATGGAGATCGAATAAATTGCTTTGTCATTATCATTTCCTAGCTTAGTTAAATATCAGAGTATAATTCCATTTCCGTTCGATATTCTGTTGTTAAATATTAATTATAAATAAATAGATTTGGTTTTTTATTATTATTTCCTAGCTTAGTTAACAACTACAAGCAAATAATTTCATTTCTGTTTAATCTCCTTATTAAATATTAAGTTATAAACAAATGGAGATCGAGATCGAATAAATCGCTTTTTAAATTACATTTCCTAGTTTTTAGCAATTATCAGCGTGTTTTATTATTATACCGAGTTCACCGATTCTATTCTGGAAAATCCGACACTATCGTAGTACAGATTCACGCCATGCTTAGCGCTTCAGAGAGTATAGCGTTTTCAGATAGCAGCGCTCGCTGATAATGTATATCACTAGTGCTCCTTAAAGAATGTCAGAAGGACATGAAACTAGCGCTCCTTGCATAAAGAATGTCAGAAGGACACGAAAAGAATGTGTGGAATGCGATCGATGATGACAACATATCTTAATCTGAATGAAAAAGTGGCAACTTCAGAACTTTGCGTCGCGATATCTCCACCTGTAGGGTACGTACAGAAAAAATAAAAACATTTTCATTATATATTTCGAGCGGTTGCAATCGATTGAGCACATTTAAAACTTAACTACGCCGGTTCGCGTAAAGGAGGCACGTCCGTGTCTCGCGCCGTAGCTTAGTGCCGAGACACTACTAGTATCTCCAGATGTAATAATCTCAATCCCTCGCAACTCGCAGTCTCACGTAAAGTAGCCACGGTACAGTGTCGGTGCGCGTGCCTTAGCGCTGAGACACTACAGTGTCTTCACTACAGTGTCTTCAGATATAACAATTGTTTTATAAATAAGTTTTGTGTGTATAAAATATACAATATTATTCTCAATATACAAAGTTATTCTCATGTATTAATAAATAAAAATAATTATTTTAATTTTATTTTTTAAGCTTTTATTTTAGCAAATTCATCATTAATTTCATCATCATAATCAGTGTTGCGCAGTACCTAGATACTGCATTACTTAGGTATTGCAACGAGGTACTTTTTTTCTCTGGTATTTATACCTGTACCCAGGTATAAATTTTTTGTGTGCCGGTACGTTTATTTAAGTATATTTTAATTATCTTTTAATATTTTATTACACTAAATACATGAACGCGAAGCTCGTTAGACGTGTACTATATTTTATATCTATTAATTTTATTAGATTCTTAGACATAATACTTTTTATGTTAAAATTAGGGTTGCTATCTGTAAAATCACTAACCTAGGACAGTGAGCTCTAAATCCCCGGATTTTTTAAATGTTAATATTAAATTTTTATCGTAAAGTTTGATTATTAATTAAATAATTTAATATAATATTTAAATATTTTTATACCTAAAAGTACTTTCACAAATAAAACGAAAATTCAAATAATTATGAAGTATATTTATTAAATTTGTAACAATATTAAACTGAAATATAATATATCACCGAAATATATAATAAATCACAGTAATGAACGTATATAAAAACTCATATTGTAAATATATAATCTTTGGAAATAAAACTTCTTACTGAAATTAAGAAAAATAAATATTATTTCTAAGTTAACAGAAATAAATATTATCCATTTTTATAACAAAACGGAACAATAATAATCATTTAAACTTAAAAAAACAAAATCTTCAATATTGCTAACTAAATTATGAAATCTAGTTGTTCTCGTTTTCAAGTTTGTATTTTTCAAATTTCCTATTGCTTTCATAATATTTTTCTTGCCGAGGAGAAATTTGTAGAAATCGACACAACTCATATCTTCAATATTATATTTTATTTTAATTAGTGATAAGACAGTATGTGTAATCTCAATAAATTCCGTTTTTTTTTTGTCCATTGTTATACAATTACTGAAAACACTCTTTCCACGTTTGCATTATGAGCTGGTATGCAGAAAAAATACTGTGCTATCTTGAATAATTCGATGCATGTATAAGCATTCGGAGTTTTAAAAAATTTAAGCCAAAGTTGATTTGCGGTTATATTGCTTGTCTTCCTCACTAAGGTTTTGACTGAAGGTTTTCAAATTCATTTCGTCTATTAATTTTGTATTATCAATTTCGATGTTCCTGGCTTGTGAAAATGAAACAGTGTTTAAAACGCAATCCATTTGATATTTTCAGTTATACAACATACGAGGGGGGACCCATAAGTTCCGGGAATTACGCTGTGGTGGGGAGGGAGAGTGGGGGAACCTATTGTTTGACCACATGTCCGTTAGTGTCACGCCACCTGCGTCAGTGTGCGAAGTTGTGTCGCTGTGAGTGCATCGGTTCGCCTGTGAGATTTTTTTTAGTAAAACAACTTTTTACATTTCGGCGAAAACTGGTTCTTCCATCATGACAACGCGCCGGCCCACACCGCCCTTTCCGTGAAGCAATTTTTGACCAAAAACGCCATGACACCAATTGTCCACCCCCCATACTCACCGGATCTAGCCCCCTGTGACTTCTTTTTGTTCCCCAAATTCAAAAGGAATATGAAAGGAAAGCGTTTTGCCACTGTGGAGGAGGTGAAACAAAAATCGCTGGAAGGCTTAAAGGACATCCCGATGAGTGAATTTAAAAACTGTTTTGAACAATGGAAGAATCGTTTGGAGAAGTGCGTTGTGGTCAATGGCGAATACTTTGAAGGTGATTAAAATTTGGTGTTAAAATATTGAGAAATAAAGAAGTTATGACGAAATTCCCGTTTTTTTTGGGTCCCCCCTCGTATTAGATAAAAACATCCAATCCAAGTTCTCAAAGTCAATGTTTTATCCAGTTTTCTATGTATGCTTTCATTTCTGTAAAATGTCATTTGTTGCTAAATTTGTTTTTAATATCCTTATTTGACTGTTTGTTCAGAATGCTTTGAACCTTCAATGGCCAAAAGTTTTCTTTAAGTCTGTCGTCTAAATTTTTTATGATAAGCGAATATGTTTTTTGTTTCTATGATGAAATTATTACTCTTTTCAAACTTTTCTATTCTTATGTATAAAATATGCATTGTAGAGTGGACAATAAATGAATACGCTTTTGATAGATTATTTTCAAAAAATTTTTTAATCAAAACTGGTGGTTTTTCTAAACTCTTAAAATAGTCTTTTATCGTTGATATAGCTTCAAAAATTACTCGATAGTGAGAAAAAGACTTAACCAACGAGTTTTTAAATGATAAAGAAGCTGTTTGTATTCGGTATCAGTAGCAGCGCAGAATTCTCTAAGAGATTTGGTTTGAACAGTATATATAGCAAAATAATTGTAGATTTTTAAGATGATAGACTCCACATCCAGCAATAAATTGTACCTATGATGTATTGCGTTATTAATTATATGGGCAGAGCAACCAATACCTATAATATTGGAATTCAGAACTGCTTTGAGTTTATGAAAAACATTATTGGTTCGCGCTCTTCCCCCGAAATTTGTGTTGCAGTTGTCTCCAGAAAGTGCGATGCATTTCGTTAAGAAATTACCGATGAAGTTGTTTCACAATAAATAAATAAGCTCAGTAATTGCGTCTGATGTCTCGTTTTCTGTAGTCTCTATTTCAACGAGCTTTGAAGTAATGCCGTTTTTTTAGAATATATTTATTTAAAATACTGAATAATAATGGGGAATAATTTTGTGCTTCTATGGTTACTAGCGTCAGTGGACACGCTTACGAATGATACATTTTGTAAATCAATACTGAGTTCGGCAATTGATAAGGGATTTAGCACATTGTTTATAATAGCTGTCGCTTTGGTACAATTGCATCTAAGTTTCTTTGCTATATCTGGTACCGAAAATAATTCTCGATTTAGGGCAGTGATACAATCTAAAGAATTAAAGGACATATGATGACATACTGTGATGATAGGCCAGCGTATCTTCAGCTACTTGGATAACGTCTTCATCAGGGCCAGGTTTAATCATAAATGTAGCAACATCTGAAGTATTTACTTGACTTCTTAAATTTTTTTGTATTTTTGAATATATAAATGCTTATTTATGTCATTAACATCTTTATTTGCAATTGAAATATTTGTCAAGCAACTTCCCAATAATGTTTACCTTTTTGCATCATTAGAAAAGTAACGTTTGATATTTTTGAAACATAATACGTTTTAAATGAATTATTTGAATAAATTAATAGCTTTATATATATATATATAAGTATTATTTCATGCATTTTATTATATAATGTTAAATTCTTACATAGAATATTTATGTATGTGTACATATAAAACACATATTTATAATACGTAAATATGTATTAACTACAGATACATGAAGTCATAAAGGCTGAAATTTTTAAAAATAAAGATATCTATTCCTAGATACATTTAAGATATATTTGAAGTACCCGTAACTAGGTATTTTGTTTTTCTAATAGTACTTGTGCCTGTACTTCTGTTCATTTTTTCTAGAATACTTGTTTCTGGAAATAAAGTATCTTGCACAATACTGATCATAATTTATATATTTAACAATATTATATTCGATTGAAATTATGGAGAGATTAATTAATCATTCGAATTTAACAATAATAAATAACAATAAAATTAAAGCTAATGAGAGTCAGCGCGGGAATAGGGGCTCGTAAGTATTAATTCATGTAAAATACTTGTTACGTATTCTATTTAGACTGTGTCTTGCGCATTTTCTATTTTGTAATTGCCGCCCTATATGGAATAGATTTGTGCGTGCGCATGGCACTACTGTTCGTCTTTCTATCGTACTAGGAACATAGTTGGTTCTACTGGGCAACTAACGGTTTTCCCGCTGCCTGTCCTTTGTCATGGATCAATCGAGATAGCACATACTATTGTATTTTTCTGCATAAGAAGGTTCAAAGTTTTGCCAAATATATTCAGCCAAATATATTCAGTTCATTCTGTCTTACGAAGTGTGTTACTCATTATATTAACCAAATAGCGGATAATCATATTGCGTGATATCCCAATGCCGTGATACTGGATGGCAGAAACTTTAAAGAACATTTTGGTCCTTCGAATCCTTCATATTGGATTCGTTAAAAACAAAATTTTGTTTCTAATCCCATTTTTAAATCAATACGGGGTATTAAGAGTAGGTGGTAGACTAAAGACCGCTAATATGGATTATGAAACTAAGCATCCAATTTTACTATCTAAGGATCATGCAATCGTGAAACGTATTATACGTACCGAATACGTAAAGAATTTACATGCAGGAATTCAAACAACAATATATGCAGTTTGGAATAAATTTTGGCCGATTTCCGCTAAAGTGACTATTCGAAACATAAAAAAATGCGTAACGTGCTTCAAGCTCAAGCCTAGCAGGTTAATAAAAAGTTATTATGAGCGATCTCCCTAGTTCACGAGTAAGTCCTTTACATCCGTTTGCACACATGGGCTTGGATTTCGGTGGTCCGTTTTTTATAAGAGAACATTAAATGCAGAAATGCTAAATTAATTAGGCATACATTCGTATTTTTGTATGTTTTGCTACCAAAGCTGTGCACATAGAGCTGGTGGCTGATTTCTCTTTGGAGGCTTTTTTGGGAGCACTTTAAAGATTTATGGCCCGAAGGGGCAAAGTGGTTTATCTATATTCTGACAATGGTACGAATTTTGTCGGAGCAGCTCGAGAATTTAACGATCTTCGTAGGATATTTTGCGAAGAACAAATACAACGCAATTAAACGATTTTCTCACAGAGACGCAAATTGAATGGCAAATGATACCACTCGACGCTCCGCATTTTGACGGACTTTGGGAAGCAGCCATTAAATCTACTAAATATCATATGAAGAGAATAATCAGTAATGCATCACTTAATTACGATGAAATATCTACTATCATCGCGGAAATTGAAGCTATTCTAAATTCACGTCCGATAAGCCCAATGTCCGATGATCCTAACAACGTACAAGTGTTAACGCTGGGACATTTCCTCATTGGACAATCTTTAAATAGTTATTTTTAAATAGTTATACTTTGACATAAGTGATATTCAAACAAATCGGTTGCCCAAAGCCGATGGCAATTGGTAGAGCGTTTGCGACAGTATTTTTGTCAACGGCATATTGAGTATTTTAACAATTTACAAGAACAAAATGGAAGAGTAGTAAGGGTCCCTTAAGATAGGTCAATTATTTAGAGTCCAACAATCAGGATTAATGCCGCTGCAATGGCTATTGGGTCGTGCACTGCGTGTGAGTGTAAGTTCTGATGACAAGGTCAGATCAGTTGAAGTTTAGACTAAGAACGGAACACTTACTCAGCCACTAACTAAACTAGCTATTTTACCTTTAGATACTTAAGTTAATATTTATTATCACATTATTAACGACGTTGTATATAATACATTTTGTTATACCAGTTTTGTCTAGATTGTCATTCAATTTTAAGTGATAAGATTCGTCATACGGTTCATTTTATGTTTATGGCTGCCCGATTAGAGTCATACTATATCTGATAGTTGTATCTATTATTTGGTGTTTTTTATTATTGAAACCAGAAAGTTTCAAGGGGGGCAGTGTTGCGTATTCTATTTAAACTGTAAGTCTTGCGCATTTTCTATTTTGTAATCTCTACCCTATACTGGTATATGGATTGTGCGTGCGTATGGCGCTGGCATTCGTCTTTCTATCGTACTAGAGACAAAGTTGTCTCTAGTGGACAACTAACGGTTTTCCCGCCGTTTCTCCTTCTTCGTCATAGATCGATAGATCATTGAGATCGCACGCACTATTGTATTTTTCTGCATAAGGTGACTCAAAGTTTTGTTTGCCAAATATATTCAGTTTATTCTGTCTTACGAAGTGTGTTACTCATTATATTAACCAAATAGCGGATAATCATATTGCATGATATCCCAGTACCGTTATAGTAAACGGCAGAAACTTTAAAGAACATACTTCCAATTGATAGATGCAGTTTTATTCCGAAATCTTAAATGTTTCCACTCTCTTTGGAATCATCATTAGAGCAAATTAAACATAATTAACGATCAATGTTGATTAAACGATATGTCCTTGATATCTGTCCACTATCAGGTTTCCAAGACTGAAGTGGAATCTGATATATAAAGTTGTAAAATTGTAAATACAATACAATAGTGAAGAGAATAATTCTCAAAAATTTGAGTAACACCACAATAGACGTCAACTATGTCATGAATACCTTTGGTAAGAAAAATTCTCTAATTAATAAATTAATTGTGCTAAGAGCATCTATAAATGATTAACATTTCAATCTTTCTGATGTCAAATCGTGATAAATACAAAATTCTTATGTCATAAATAACAAATTACAAGAACATATACATAGACATTGTATATAAAATATTCGACCTGACTTGAGATATAAAATAAAATTCTTAAGAGTGGAATATTGTTATAAATAAAATATAGGGTAAATATAAGATGAGCTAATTGGTCAATTTTGTTAACATTATAGTATAATACAAGCATGATGAAGTCCATCTGTGTCATACTGTCTGATCGCAAATTCAAATCATTCTTTTGCATAAGAATATGCGCTTTCTTAGAAATTAAACGTTTATTTAGAAATATCTCATAATCCAGGGTTTGAACATTCTCCCAATAAAAATCATGATTGAACTCAATTCTGTGGTCCGTAATTACTGATTTATTGGTAGTATTCCGGTTTATATAATTACGATGTTCTACAATCCTAGAATTTAATTTCCTACTCGTTTGACTCACGTAGGAAGCATCACAATCTTTACATTCTATCTTATACTACATTCTTATTACAGTTTCTTGGAAGAATCCTTCTGGATCTTAATAAATCTATTAAGCCTTACCTATTAACCTTATTATTATTAAAAAAGGATTAAAATTTTCATTTTTACCGATCGATGAAAATTTATCCGATGTAGTCGAAGTATACGGAATAACAAAAAATTCTTATCAAATTATCAGAATTATTGCTGTCATTATCAGAATTCTTGTTGTAAGAATTATTATTGTCAGAATTATTATTATCAGGATTATTATTGTCAGAATTGTAATTGTTGTTAAATTTTTTCTCCCCCCCCCCTCCCCCCATGAAGCATTTAGCAATTAAAAATTTCAAACGTTTAGAAATAGTTTCAAATAAAAACTCTATTGGATAATCATTCCTTAGTAATGTATCTATTTTGAGCTCAATATTTTTTTGATGAAATTTCGGTTCTGAAAGAATCACAGCCTATCAGTCATTCTCATCACTATGTCTTTTTTTGAGAAATCGGATGAGACAAAAAATTGAAGGTATCTTCCCGAAAAGATTGATTTATAATACCAGTCAAATTCTAAATGATTATTCTTTATAATCATCAAATCTAAAAAATTAATTTTAAAAAATTAAACTCACCCCCATTCTCAAGTGTAAACTGCAACCTATTATGAAAAGAGTTAAATGTTGTTAAAATGTTTTGGATTAAATTATTGGAAGCAGCCAACGCAATGTTAACATATCTAATGTAAAACGGCATAGACACTCTAATGCTCTCCAACACCTCCATCTCCAAATTCTGCAAAATAAGGTCTGCAATTATCGGAGAAAGAGGCGAACCCTTGGAGTGCCAAAATTCTGCCTGTAATATTCATTATTAAAAGTGAATGTCTTAAGTCGAGTATTTTATACACAATGTCTATATATATGTTCTTGTAATTTGTTATTTATAATATAAGATCGTGTATTTATCACGACTCTGACTCAGAAAGATTGAAATGTTCGTTAGAACCATTCGAAACTCAGAATTGTCAATTGTTAATCATTTATAGGTGCTCTTAGCACGATTAATTTATTAATTAGAAAATTTTTCTTATTAAAGGTATTTCATGACATGGTTGACGTCTGTTTGAAGTGTTATTCAAATTTTTGAGAATTATTTCCTTCACTATTATATTATTACAATTTTACAACTTTATATATCAGATTCCGCTTTAGTCTTGGGAATCTGATAGTGATTCATCAAGGACAGATCATTTAAGCAATATTGATCGTTAATTATGTTTAACTTATTGATGATGATTACAAAGAAAGAGTGGGAACGTTCAGGATTTCGAAATAAAGCTGTACATAATCTATCAGTTGGAAGTATTTTACATGAATTAATACTTATGCGCACCTATTCCCGCGCTAACTCTCATTAGCTTTAATTTTTTATTATTATTATTGTAAAGTTTGAGAGTCCGATTCAAATTATATTTTTTGTTATTCGAATTTAAATAATTCTTAATTTTAACTTACTAAAATTTTTTTTACATAAAGCAAAAATAAAAAAGTGAGAAATATTGGATTTATTAACAATGCAATGAGCAATCATTAAACTGCTAAATACAATGTACTGCCTACTGTCTACTCGACGCACACATTTCACCGACATTTGAATGGTAGAGCATCGAATTTAAAATGTAAAGGGAAAAAATTTATGTTTGACTGAAAATTGTATAAAATTTAAATATTGTTTTTGAATAAATGAATAAAGATACACAAATTTAGTGTTTAACACTTTTTTAACGAATAAAATAAACTGCGAAAGTCCACAAAATATAAATAATTGGGAGCAATATTGATAGTTAAAGGCATGATTTACGCACTGCCCTGTACTTGCCATGATTTCGAGTAAAAACGGTAATAATTCTTCAATTTTTTTGGTGCGATTCTCATTTTGGTGAGATCTCTCTACAGACTAAACTTAAAATCTGACAAAAAAAAAACGTGAAAATTACAAAAATGGCGAAAAATAAAAAATATTAAAAAATTTTAGTTGTTTATTGTTAAAACGCGCTTAAAAAATAAATTTTGCGGCCATAAATTTTCTGCAGCCATTCTTGAGTTATTGTGTCAAGAACAGAGCAGTGTGCATTCGTCTTTAATTGTCAATATTACTTTCAATCATATTTTGAGAACTTTTACGGCCGATTTTATTCATTAATAAAGCATTAAAAATATGCTAAAAAAATTTATGTATATTTATTCATTTGTCCATGAACGACATTTGTATTTTACATAATTTTTGGCCGTCTAAATCTTTCTACTTCTTTTAAAAATATTTAATAATTATTTTTGTCAATTCTATTTTAGGACTCTTCGTCCTGGACTCTAGACCTTACGCTTGTGTTTTTTTGTCTCTGCCAAGTTATAGCACTGGAGTAGTACATTAGGTCTTCTTTATAATTTTTCTAGTTTTTACTATTAAGAAATATATATTACTCAAAAAGTATAATATAAACATAAATATGTCGTGAGTCACTGGTGATTCACGCCTGATGAACAAGTTAAAAATTGTTTTAGCATGAAATATGTTAAAGGAATTACTACATTGATTTCCATTTTATTGTTATATTTACTAAATTGAGCATATTTTTAAGAGGCCATATACATATGACACACATGCATAGCATTGAATTCCTCGAGGAACGAAGGTAGCTATGTCTATTGCATTGTTCCAGTTCCTAGCGTCTGCATTCATTGAAACGCGGTAACATTCAGTTAATGTCTAGCCGTTACGGTGAAATGTCAAACATTGCCTATCGACATAACTTACTTGCAACTATCTTGATTACGGATTTATGCTTTTCTGAAATTTCATCGCGTATTCTAATCATCGCTTTGATACCGCAGTCGATCATTTTGATACGCAGTATAATAACGATCGAGTCAATATACTCGTATATATAATATATAATAATCAATATATAATATAATAAATAAATCTAACTGTCAAATTTGCATATTCTTAGGAATTTTGTCTTTTATATTTCACTGCGTTTTTAGCGTTTTCTCTACATTACATTTGTTACATATCTATTACCCAAGAAACACACTAAGTCAAGAGAAAATAAAAAAGACTTTATTTTGACATCTTGAAAGTCAAAATAATGATTTTTTTGTTACAAAATTTGACTCTTTATTAATATTAAGAATCAAAATAAGATTGTTTTGATTTTTGTTAACTTTTGCGTGGTCGAAAAAAACTGTAGTTAGATAGTTAGATACAAAATAAGTGAAAGATAGGATATTTTAGACATACATTGACTGTTTTTCAATATATACTATCAATACTGAAAATTACGCAATACTCGTAACTGTTTCCTTCACTTAACTAAAATGTAATGAATAAAATATATAATAATGCAATATTTATACGCTTTAATCTAAAAGAAAAAACTATACATTTATTTTTAGCCAAAAAAATTTGTTTCTATGTCGGAACTGAATATAGGTTGTTAGTGAGCCTGAATAGATCAAATAATTTCTACAACGCTCAGCTTGAGCTGTTTCGCTGTACCGTTCGAGTTTTTTTACTTGTGCGCTGTCCCAGAAAAGGTTGCATAATTTCTAAATTCTTAGAGTTCTTGAAAATTGTTTTAGTGATATACAATACATACATATTTTCCATATATTAAATTTTCAGAAAATGCAAAATAATTTTCCATGTTTTTATCATTTCAATAAAACTGAACCTTTTGTGCTATATCCTAAATTACTTTTGGGAACACCCTCCCCCTCCCCTCCTTCCACGTGTTAATAATACTCTATACCGAAAGTTAAATACATATACGAGGTCTGGCTATTAAATAACGAGACTGCTTATGAAAAAGAGTTTTATTTTAAAAATTATTCTACAATTGAATGCTCCCCTTCAATGTACTCCCCTCCCCTCGCCACACACCGTTCCATTCGTTTTTTCCATTGGTCAAAGCAATGGAAGTCTTCTTTTATTGTAAGAGCATTTAGGAGCTCCGCCGATTTTCGCTTCACCTTTTCCATCGACTCGAACCGGGTTCCTTTTAAGGCAGACTTGATCTTCGGAAACAGGAAAAAGTCACAGGGTGCTAAATCAGGCGAGTACGGCGCGTGTTCGAGCACTGGAGTGCCTCTAGCGGCTAAATAACGCTTCACAGACAGCGCGTTATGGGCAGGTGCGTTGTCCTGGTGTAAGATCCACGACTTGTTTTTCCACAACTCCGGCCGTTTCTTACGAACTCGCTCTCGCAGTGTTGCCAAAACTGTCAAATAGTAAGTTTGGTTTACAGTTTGACCCTCTGGAACCCATTCAGTCATCACGATGCCGTTGATGTCGAAAAAAACGATTAGCATGGCTTTAAATTTTGATTTCGACATCCTTGCTTTTTTCATTCTTGGCGATGCAGGAGTTTTCCAGTGCATGGATTGCCGCTTAGTTTCAACATCGTATTGGAATATCCAGGTTTCATCGCAAGTGATGATGTTTTCCATCAATTCAGGCTCTTCATCTAACCTCTCAAGAAAATCTGAGCAGATCTGTTGACGGACGAGCTTTTGGTCAGGGGTCAAATTTTTTGGGACCAACTTCGCACAGACTTTCTTCATGTTTAATTCGTCATGTAAAATTTTTCTGACAGTTTCTTTATCGGCGTTTACAGTCTCAGCAATCATCCGAATGCTCATACGACGATCTCCGCGCACAATTTCATTGATTTTGGTCACTGTTTGCGGAGTTGAAACAGAGACAGGTCGACCTGGACGTTGGTCATCTTCGGTGCTCTCTCGGCCTTCAGAAAACCGTTTATACCATTCGAAAACACGCGCACGAGATAGAGAATTCTCACCATAGGCCTCTTTCAACAACTTATAGCACTCAGTCGGAGTTTTTTTTAAATTAACGAGAAATTTCACATTGATTCGTTGCTCGTGTTTTTCGTCGCACATTGTTATCGGCACGAGAAAAAAACAAGTTCGTTTCTAACCTCTATAGAAAAAATACTACTACTGCTACAAAAACGTGTTTTCGTACTGGAATAGTAGACACTTCCAGCTATCCAACGCTGCATTCGTTTCCCACCCTACCCCTCTAGGACGCCTTCTGCGCGCGCAGTCTCGTTTAATAGCCAGACCTCGTACACAAGATTTATAGTGCCATTTCTACACTATGATATTTTAAAATAACTTAGATTTCTGCGCTATATCCTTTATTGCCTTTTCAAAAAGGGCATCCTATTACAAAAGTAAAGTATCACGAAACAGCCCACTTTTTCTGATAGTTCTGCAATAGTTCCAACGCTTTCTATAATTTTTTAAAATCCTATTCAGAATTCCTATTTTTAAAACATCCGCTACTACGCAAGAACTATCAAGGACTATCATAAAGTGATAGGAACTATCGGCATCGCATACTTATCAAAAATGTACTACCAGCAATCAGATTAAAAAATTATTTAATAATACTTAACCTTCTGTTGATAAAATTGGAATAAAAATGACTTCACGGTTCGTTTATTTTTATTGAGTTCAGATTCCCACTCAAGTATCATTCACCCAGGTATCACTCCAACCTCGTTGTTTATCATATGTTAGGCAAGGATGACATGACATCCGGGAAGCATTCAGGTGAGAATCTGAATACGCCTTTTCTTTCATTCATTTTGTACATTAATTAGATGAAAAATGAGCATGGGGTCGGATCGATTTCACCTTACTTGGATATGTTCTAAAAGTTTATCTTATCAATGGAGAGTTAAGAGCAAGAACTTTAAGTAAGACCTATCGAAATCGTTTGGAACTTATTACAAAATTATAGGAAAATAGCAAAAAATCGGCAGGAACTGTTACGTGATAATTTACTTTTGTAAATTTATAAATTCGACCATACTTTTCTCGACATTCTTGATATAATGAAATCAGTCAGATGATATTACAAGGATCTAAAAAGGTGATAATTTGAAAGGGACGAAGTCTGGAGAATACGCCGGGTGCAATAAAATTTCCCAGCTCAGTGATCGTTTTCAAAGTTGTTTTTGCTATGCGAGCGTTATCCTGAAGATGACCTTCCTTCTTCCCTTGCCAGTGTAAGATCTTTTCTTCTCCAATGCACTAACACGAATCAATTGCTGCTGATATCATTGAGCAGTGACCGTTTCATCAGATTGAAGCAATTCGTAATGAACGACACCCTGCTGATCCCACCATATATACAGCTTCTTGGCGTGGATATTCGGTTTTGTGGTACTACTCGAAGGCTTCCGGATAAACCCACGATTTTCGTCTCTTTGGATTATCGTAAAGGATTCATTTATCGTCACAGGTCACAATCTTGTGCAAAAAATCCTTCTGTTTTAATTGGGATAGCAACGACATAGCAATATCCTAGCGTCTACGCTTGCTTCTCAACTGTGAATTCGAGGGGAACCCCTTTTCTTTTGAATCCTCTCCAGTTTATGTAGACGCTTAGAAATGATTTGCCTTGTTATTCCGAGTTCTTGTGCGAGCTCTGACTGTGTATGACAGGAATTCTCTTCTAAAAATTGTTCCAGTTTCTCATCGTTGACTTTCTTTGCCGGACGTTTTTCATCATTAAGGTCAAAATTTCCATTTTTAAACCGCTAGAACCACTTTTTACAGGTACAGTAAGAAACAGCATCCTTTCCCAAAGTCGAACAAATAATTTCCTGTGCTTCAGCAGCACTTTTTTTTAATTGAAAACCGAAAAAAGGCAATGCCTCAAATGCTGCTTCTGGAGCGACATTGCTTTTAATACTTTTTTTTTTTTAAGTTAGTACAACCGTCAACAGTTATAGTGCGTTCAAAAGCTTAAAGATGTCGCTCCAATAAGACTATATGGCAAGAAAGATATGTAAATTTAAATAGGTACTCATCGATTGAAATTAGGGGCCGAGAATTAAGTTGCGCACCTAATAACTTCTTCTGACCTATTATATTTCTTATTTAATATTTTAAATAAGTTTTTGGAACTTATTTTATATTTTTTATTTTAAATAAATTGTATCAGTTATACCAATCCGTCAGTAAAGGTAATAGTGAGTAGTTAAATTATAATCTATTTATGATCAAGTATAGCATGTGGGTACAAGATATACCCACATATGATCCATGTTTTAATTTTCCACCTGTGGAAAATTTCAGAGGTTAATACTATTAAATATTAGTTATAGGTCGTAGTTATAAAAAAATTAAAACGTTATACTTATAAATGTATTTTATTCATATACATTCAAATAAACAAAATCATTAAAATATTTTGTATTTACTATTTGAAACGTTTATTTAAAGTACATATTTCTTATTTTATATTTTAAATAATTTCTAGTAACCTATTTCTTATTTTTTATTTCAAATACATCGTAACAGTTACTTTACCGACTTCTACGATTTTATATTTTAAATAAGTTTCTGAAACTTATTTTATATTTTTTATTTTAAATAAGTCGTATCAGTTATTTTACCTCATTAGATTAAATATTTATTTTAAAATGTTTAAGGACCAGAAACTATTGTTAATACTTATCAGGAACTGTAGAAGTCTTCAAGAACTGTAGAATTTAGTGATAAAAATTAATTTTTGCGACTTGGGATTTTACGTAAAATTGGCTCCATTAAAAAAATTTTTTGTTTCAGCTAAATCAGAGAAACTATTGTTAAAATCTAGCAGTAACTGTAGAACTATTGTAGATGCAAACGGAACTGTGTATACAATTTTGGATTTGTCAGAATAGGGTGCCAACTTCACACCGACCGTTTGTATTTCATTTGTACCGATCATTATTTCGTTAGTACTTCAAATGATAAAAAAATAAGTGAATTATAACAAATAGTCAGCGCACAACTTTATGATTTTTTAATTTCATTTATGTCATTCGAAAGAGGATCGTTTGTATTTGTTTGTACCTTTTTTTATTTTGGTTTATATCTCAAAGGCTTTTGAGATACTGTGTTGTTCAAATTTTCAGAAATTCATCAAAAGAGCAAGTCAGTCGGCCATTTTTAAAGATATCGAAAAACGATCAATGTTATTCGAAAAAGAATGGTTTGTACCAATTTGTATCTCTTTTCTTTTTGTTCCTTAAAGGAAGAGAGAAGTTCCTTTCGGAGATACAGCGCTTTTCAAATTTTTGAAAATTTACCAACAGACCAAGTCGGCCATTCTTAAAGATATCGAAATGCGATTTACGACATTCGAAAAAGAATAAACCTAGCACTTGACTTTAAGAATAAAATTTTCTTTATAATGATCATTAAATTAAGCTAAATTGTTTTAGCTAGTTTTCTTTTCGTTCCTTAAAGAGTTCAAAAATATAATGGAAAAAATGCTACTCTATTTTGAGATATTTAAAATCTGTAAGCAGATACTTTGGAATCGGTTTTACTCGTTTTAATCCGAAATAGCACCGAAATTACAAATCTATTTGCGAATTAAAAAAATCTTCAGAAATAACTTCAGAAGTTAGTTCTTATCCTTGTTTTAAAATTTCGGTATAATCACCCCCTTAAAGATACAAGTGAAATGAAAAAATAGTTCTCTAGGGGTTGTCCTCTAAGGATCATCGTCTCTTCGATAGATAGTCCGCTGTATCCATTGGCTACATACTTGCATAACATATTATTCAAATCCATTCCCAAAGCGAATAGTTACATTAAAAATAGTTTCGAATTAGTCGATAAATTAAAAAGGTTACACATTACAGACGAATACAAATTAATTTCATTGGATGTTAAATCTTTGTTCACGAATGTTCCAATGGAGATAGCGGTCGACTGTGTTAATGAACAGTGGAATTCCATTTCCAGAAATTGCCCTCTTCCTAGGGAGGAGTTTCTGGGAGCGATAAAGTTTATTCTCGATTCCACATTTTTTTCATTTAACAATGTAATTTATAAGCAAAGCTTCGGCACTCCCATGGGCTCTCCTTTATCTCCTGTAATAGCGGACTTGATGATGAGTAGACTTGAGACAGTGTTCTTGATGTCGTTGGACTTAGATGTAGTATTTTATTTTAGATACGTGGATGACATTTGTACTGCGGTTGTTTCCTCGAAAATTGATTTGTTATTAGAACAATTCAAATTATTCCATCCGCGTTTGCAATTTACGTCAGAAGTGGAGGGAGATGAAATTAATTTTCTGGATGTTACTATATCTATTAATGAGAACGGATTTGGTTTTGATTGGTTTTGACTGTAAGCCGATCTTTTCAGGGAGGTTTCTGAATTTTAATTCTAACCATCCCATGGCACAAAAGAGTGGGACGATTCTTTCACTGGTTGACAGAGCTTTTTTACTATCAGACTTTAAGTTTCATACACAGAATTTGACGTTTATTATCAACATTTTATTAGACAATGACTATCCACTGACCTTCATTTTTGACACAGTCAATCAACGTATAAACAATTTGATTAGAAATAGACACATAACACATAGAGGTTTGGCTGACAATGGCGGGACGAGTGAATCTGTTTCTTGGCTTACGGTACCATTTATCCCTTTCCACACGGAAAAGTTCAAACATTTCAGTAAAAACGACATCAAGGTATCTTTCCGTAGTCTCAATAAACTGAACAAATACATCAAAGTACAGAAAGATATTTGTCCATATACTTCGAAGAGCAATGTGGTCTACAGGATTTCGTGTGGTGATTGTGATGCTTCATACGTGGGACAGACGAGCAGAAAATTAAAAACCAGGATTGCTGAACATCGCAATCACATTAGATACAATACTTCTGGGTGTTCTGTCATAACTGAGCATAGGAGACAGCTGGATCACGAATTCCAATGGGACGAAGTCGTAATTTTAGACGAAGAGCCTTGTTATCGGAGACGTTTGGTTTCCAAGATGCTTAATATCAGGAAGCAGAAGAATGGTCTCAATTTACAAACTGACACCGATGGTCTTCACAAGGCTAATATTCCTATCATAAATAAAGTTTGACTTTCTGATACTAACAGTCTGTCTCCTCTCTCAGTTTTGATCCGCACTACTGAACATAGTGACCGGCGCGTAATGTCTGTCTTACACATCTGCGTTCTTTTTTTCTGTATATATTCCGAAAGTTCTTTATTCCTTTTTGGACACACACGTTCGAATTTTTTTACACATGATTTCTGGTGAATTTGATTATATTTTTTATTATACTTTTTATTATTTTTATTAGATTTCTGGTATGTTAATTCATTTACGCGTAGATCTTTTTGTGTTCAGTTTTTAAGTTTTTCTTTTTATCAACTAGAGCTTTGCCAAGATTTTTTAATATTGTAATTTGACAGTTCAATCGTACGGAAATAATGTCGAACTCTACATCAAGACTCACCCGAACTGTGAATGTTATGAATATGCGATCATTTGCGATAATTGATTTTGTTCCGCGATTTTTCTGTTATGTTAATGTCTGAAGAGGGCTCAATCCGGTAGTCGAAACTTGTAACGTTATGTAATTTTACCTTTGTTAATTGAAATATTATATATTCTTTTGTTACTTTTAAAGAAATGTGTTGACTCTTATTTTGCCCGTTACTTATTATCATTTGGTTTGTATAGAAAGAGTCCTTTGATTTGTTACTTATGAAAAAATAGTACAAACAGATACAAGTGATACTGAATTAGATAGCATTTTTCTTTCTAGGTGGTAATATCTGAAAGTGAGATAATAGTATTTTTTCAACATTTAATTTTAACTCTATGAGATAAAAACGGAGAGAAAGGGGAAGAGGGAGGAGGAAGGGGGGAAAGAGAGAGAGAGAGAGAGAGAGAGAGAGAGAGGCAGACAGACGGAGAAAGGGAAAAAGAGAGTGAGGGAGGAAAGGATGAATAAATCTTTATTAGCTTTTCAGCTATTTAAAAGAAATTATACAAACAATGCATAATCTTAAATTTAAGTAACATTAAATATTATAATATAAGGTGCAATAAAAAGAAATCTATTATTTTCGTATTAAATTGAAGGCTTTATTTAGCATAGTTAGAATGATCCGATTTAGGTCAAATATGCACCGTTTTGTTCGATAACTTGTTTCCATTTTGAAGGTAATTTCATTATGCCTCTCTCATAAAAACCCTCGTCCCTATTGGCAAAAAACTGGGACAGTCTATTTTCACAAGCTTCTCTTGAGGCGAATTTTTCACCAGCAAAATCATTCGCCATAGACAGGAACAGGTGGTAATCACTTGGTGCCAGGTCCGGATTATAAGGTGATGCATAAGAACCTCCCAACCAAGCTCCCGGAGCTTCTGGCGAGTCACTATCGATGTGTGTGGCCTGGCGTTGTCTTGATGGAACACAATTCCTCTCCTATTGGCCAAAGCTGGCCGCTTCTGGATTGCTTCTTTCAGACGGTCCAATTATTGACAGTACAGGTCCGAATTAAGAGTTTGGCCATAGGGGAACAGCTCATAGTAGATAATTCCCTGCCAATCCCACCAAACACACAGCAAAACCTTCCTGATCGTCAATCCTGGTTTGGCCACCGTTTGCGCCGGCTCATCGCGATTCGACCACGACCGTTTTCGCTTGACGTTGTCGTAAGTGACCCACTTTTCATCACCAGTAACCATTCGCTTCAGAAATGGGTCGATTTTGTTGCGATTCAGCAGCGATTCGCAGATGGAAATTCGGTCCATGAGGTTTTTTTGCGTTAACTCGTGTGGCACCCATACATCGAGCTTCTTTTTGTATCCAGCCTTATTTAAATGGTTCCAAACGGTTTTTTGTGCAATGTTTAGCTCCTGGGCAATCGAAACAGTGCTTACATGACGGTCGGACTCGACGATTTCCATTATTTTATCGACATTTTCGACAATTGGCCTTCCAGAGCGTGGTGCATCTTTGACATCAAAATTACCGGAACGGAATCGATGAAACCAAAATTGCGCGATATTGACTGTTACAGTATCAGGACCATAAACACTATTCACATTTTCAGCCGCCTGGCTTGTATTTTCGCCTTTATCGAAGAAAAACTGTAAAATATGGCGTATTTTCTCTTTGTTGGTGTCCATTTTTGACACGCGCTCAAACAATACTGACTCAAGCAATCACAAAACTGTCTGAGAAGTTTTTTTAGTACGAAATCTGATCTTTCTAACGCCATTTGGCGTAACCCGATTGCACTTATACAACGCGAAATACAGATTACTAAAGCCATCTATTGGAAAAATAATAGATTTCTTTTTACTACACCTAATATGTTCTTTTAATACTCTTTTTAATGACTCAGGTCTTTTATACTGCTTTACTTTATAAGGCATTATATATTTTTTTCTTTTATAAAACATATTCTTTTGTGCTCTTTTCGTTTTTGCGGAATTTTATTAGAATATTTTCGGTCTGCTGTATTTGTCTTTCGCTTTCATTCCCACAATGTCTAACTTTCTTAATTACTTACTCTTTGGCATAATGTTATTTAGGATCTTACAAATAAAAGTATACACATTATAATAAAGTTTCTGTTTTACGTACATAAACTACAGCGCTTGCAGCATGTGTTCTGCTTTAGTATATCTGTTACATTGCATTATAACTCTCATAACTCGGTTTTACGCCTTCTGCAATTTGCTCAGCTGTGTTTCTCTTATATCAATCAACAGCATTGTACAATATTCAAAGTGAGGTGCTGTGATTATCTTATATACAATACATCTAATGTAAACTACAATAGTATAAAATTATCTATTAAAAAAACTATTAAAAAACTCGTGTTTTTCCCTATTTTCTTGTAATCACAGTGGTATTTAAACTGAAGTCTGTCATCAATGATTATACCTAGGTACTTCATTATTTCTACCCATTCTATTACAGCTCCATCCAAATCCAAACATTTTAACATAATATTATCACCCTCAGCTCTTTTCTTATACTTCTGACTGTCATAAATTTTCCCTGCATTTAATTTTAATTTATTTACGTTTATCCATCCTTCTACTATGCTTCGAACTACTATTGTCATACGTGTTTTTCTTCTGAAAGATTAGTTTTTATTTCAGAAATTTCAAAATATTTTTATAGCATTTGTTGCGATTCTTCTCTATGTGCTGTTGCGATTAATTTGATAAGTGTACTCGGAGAGGGTCGACTGTATTTCACTCTGTGTTTTTAATAATAGTTTTTAAAAATAATTTCTATAATAATTTTATAATAATATTTATAAATATA
>NW_017306049.1:1889966-1896393 GCF_001594115.1 Trachymyrmex septentrionalis | reverse complement strand
AAAAAATAATTTTTTGAAGTGCTTCGAGGATTGGAAAAAACGTTGGCACAAGTGTATAATATCTGATGGGGATTACTTTGAAGGGGACAAAATAGATATTCATGAATAAATAAATAATTTTTGAAAAAACACAAAATTCGCGATACTTTTTGAACAGACCTCGTATAGTTTAGGGGAGCCCCTCCCAATGATCTTGACTTTGACATATGTTGTCAAGGTCATGATCACGAATGACCTTGAAAAAGTTGTAAACAAAAGAAGTTTAAGAAATAACGTATATGATATCTCTTTTCCACCATATATAAAACAGAAATTTTCTGATTTAAAGTATATTTTAGAACTTTCCATGCAAAGCGACTCTCATTCCACCTCCCTCTTCCTGCTTGAGGGCCACTTGAGGCGACTTTCGCTTTACCTCTCCCTTCTGCTTAGGGACTCCTGCACGACTTTCACCTGAAGTGATTCCCACCTTTGTTTATAACTTTTTAACGAGTGACGTCCGACGGTTAAAACTTTCTCAAGGTCACTCATGGTCATGACTGACAACATATGTCAAGGTCATTGGGAGGAGGAGGAGGAGGGGAGGGGGGGACTCCTAAACTACATATTTACCTCTTTTTATTTTACTATTATAATATTGATATTTTTTCTTACTGTTATTGTAGCATTATAATGACTCAGACATTCAGTTATATCAAAACCAAAGAATTTTAAGATGATTGTGACAAAGTAAATAATAATTAAAATTATTATTGTATATACATAATAAATAATAGTAACGATAATAATATAATTTACAATCTTATAACGTATATCAAATTGATTTTGTACAATAAATTATTTCATTCATTTATGGATTCTTTGTATTCTATTGATCCTAAAATTAGACAAATAATATTATCAAAAGCATATTATTTTGTAACTGAAATAACAGATTAAAATACAGTTTCGTGTTTTGGTAAGTCGACCTTCTCCGGGATTTATCAAAGCCACAGCAACAGCACGTAGAGAAGAGTCGCAATAATTGCCACAAAAATGTTTTGAAATTTTTGAAATATAAACTTAACCTTTCAGAAGAGAAACACGTATGACGGTAATAGTCCGAAATCCGAATTTTATAGACAATACAGATTGTAACCCGAATTGGTCTAGCGACATTTAGAGTCTTTAGATTGGTTACCACCGCTCAATCCGATTTAAGGATCCGATTACATCACGTAAACACCCGCAGACGTTATGCATGACTCTGTATTTTCATATCGCGCGCGGAGAACTGTTGTATATAAGTTATTGGGTTGATCGTGTAACGATTGTCAGTATAGCGCGCAGTTTATTAAACGAAACATACATGTGACATATATACATACACATCTCACACATTGGTACTTTCGCGCAATATGGGATCGTACACGAATGTCTGCGCCATACTGATTACTTCAGCAAATAATAAACTGAATAAACATATAACTAACTTGAGCTTTTTATTTATTCTTTTATTCCTTAAATAATTCTGCATATTATTTTTAATATTGTACAAAAGTTCAGTTTTAAGTCCATTTTGTTTGGAAAATTATGTTTTTTTCACTAACATGGATTTTATTTTAAAAAATGTGAAATTTTGCTTATAATAAGCACAAAATAACAGAAAGACAGACGTCAGAAGCATCGGAAAAAGCGAGAACAACTCACAGAGAAGAACAAGTGACACTACATGAGTTCTATGGGAAAATCGGCTTATATGATCCTCTAATAGCATTAATATGATTAATGTACTGTTAAATGTATGAGAAGTTATTGTAAAACTTTTCGTTTTTTTTTCAAAACAATTTTCAAAACAGTTTTCAAAACCGCGGGAAATAATTCTAACAATTTGATTTATTTCCTTGGCACTCATTTCTTACACATTTATCTAGTACTTCTACCACTATAGTTAATATGTGCACACAAGGGTCACAGAAGTAATTTTTGTACGAGGACTAGATAATTCAGCGGCAATTCAAACGAAATTTTGAGTAATCTAAGGTAATTTTTGGAAAATCTAAATAATCTTTAGCATGTTTCGGCAATCTTGGATAATAATAGGAAATCCTAAGTAATCTAAGGATAATATCAAATAATTTGTAGGTAATTCTAGGTTTTCTGAAAGTAATCTCAGATAATCTGAAGTAATCTAAGGTAATTTTCGATTTTTGAAATTAATAAATTGACGAGCATTTTGTACCTTTTTACAATAATACATATTTTTAATCGACTTTTGACATAAAAAATTGAGTTTGTAAAAAAATTGCTTTATAATTTACTTTTAGAATTTTATAATTTAGGAATCGTTATGTTTTCGCGCTATCACATCTTGTAATGCTTTCTCTCTCAGGCTGCGAATACACGAACAATTAACAATTACGGAATCCTTATCTACAATCTTTGATAAGCTATCATCATTTAATTAAAAAATAAATAAATAAATAAAAATTATTTAGCAAGAAAAATATTCTTTAATGGTGGATAGTTGAATTGGCAAAAGATACGATCTTAGTATGTATACAGGGTGTTCCAGAATGATTGTTAAATATTTTGTGTGCTGGTAGAGCAGATTAAATTGAGTCGAAAGTCCTCTACTATTGTACAATTTTCGCAATAATTAAGAAGATATTAATTACTAAAAAATCATCAAATATTAGTTTTTTATAATTTTTTACTCAAGTATCATCAATTTTACAGAAAAACGGCAAGAAATAAAAATTGTTTATTTTCTTCTCATAGAGTTCTGAGAATTTTTTCAGAATTTTTTAATATTTATAAAAATAGTTAGAAATAGAAAAATGCAGTACTAAAAAGTTGATAAAAAATTCTCAGAAGTGTGTGTGTGTGTTGTGTGTGTTGTCTACAAGAAATAATTAAATAATTTTTGTCTCTTGCTTGTTTCTCTATAAAATTGATAGTACTTGAATAAAAAAATTATTGAAAACCAATATTTGACGATTTTTAGTAATTAATATCTTGTTAACTGTTGCGAAAATTGCTTGCAAAATGATAAAAGGACTCTTCGATTTAGTTTAGTCCGCTCTATCAGTACATGAAATATTAATTTGGCGATCATTCTGAGACATTCTGTATAATATTGTATATGGACGCTCCTGCCAGAATCACGTAGTAAGGCCACCGAGTCTAGAGCGGTAGTGGGGGAACAATAGTCATTGCCTGCAAGAATTAACCCAAAATGTGCATGTAATACCGAGCACTGTTTTAACAAATAAATCTTGGCAAAACTTTTAATTTAACACTAAGTTGTGAAATCATTTAGAGAGTCTGTATTATTTATTGGTGTTTTTTAAAATATTTTTTTATTTTATAAAGTACTATTAATATTTATATTCAATTGGATATTATTTTGTTAGTATTAAAAAATCTCAAACGTTACAAGTAATCGAACTTATTACTATCTATATGTTATACATATTGTGTATTCAAAATAAAGCGTTACAAATTTTTGTTTGGGAAACATAGTAAATATTATTGAGAAAAATTGTTTAGACAAAAGTTGTAAAGTTCAAAAAGGTTTATTTGAATAATAAGTATTATTATTCAAATAAAGTTATGCGTTTCGCGGGTTTCCTCCGTGTCCAGATCCATTCTTGAAATGCCAACGTTTCGTGAACCTTGCAGTCCACTTCATCAGGGCGAAGAGCAGCCTGATACTTAGTATTATCATGAATTATAAGTATTAATATCCGGCTGAGATTTCGCGAGTTGAAGTGCTGCCGTTCTCCCAACGCCACTTTTTGCGGTTGTACTAGCAGCAACATTTTTTTTCATGTAATTTATCGAATTTTTGTTTATATGCCAAACACAAACGAAAATCAACAAATATATTTGTAATATATAATAAATAATACTTTTGCAACTAAATTAAATATGAGAACTATCCCAACAGGATTTAATTTCCTCTTTCAAAACAAATTGATATTTACGGCTCAACAATTTTTTATACATTTTTACACATTATTGAAATTATTCAGAATTTCGAAGGGGGGGAGGGGTTCCCCATAGCCTTCTCCTTGGCTACGCCACTGTTCTAGAGTGATCCGAAGAAATAATATACTTTATGTACTCATTTAAGATATCTTACAATTAGCTGAGCGAAGTACATTTGGAAAAATCTCGGAAAATATGACATAATTTTAAATGCTCTAAGATAATTTTGGGTAATCTTGGGTAATCCCGAGTATGAGTATTTGATAATCTGAAATAATTTGAGGTAGTGTTAGGTAATCTTAAGTAATCCAAGGTAAAATTTAAAGGTAATCCGTATCAAAGATAATTTTTATACACTATAATCGCTCGTGATCAACTCCTCCATATGTACAATTTTTAACTTCTTTTTTAATTAAAAAGTTGCGAAAAAAGCGATACAATAGGATCTTCACTTAGCTGCTATTTTGTCAGTTATTTATGTTTTAATTTTGAAGTGATATTAATACTAGATTCACTCATAGTGATTAAAACATTTGATAGATAATTCGAATATCTTTATTATGATATTTTACAGAATATTTCCCACGATTTCTATATCATTTTCACGAAGTAAGAGTAAAGCACATACAAAAACGTAAGGCCGTAAACAAAGACCATAAGGCCAGTAGCGAATCCAATCTTACGATTTCTTTACTGCTTACGTGTTACTTAACATTGAATTTGTTACTGGCCTTACGGTCTCTACCGTGATTAGCCAATTTGCTTACTGATTACGTCTTACGGTCTTATAATACATTTTTTTATGTATGTGCCATGAGCTTAAAGATACTGTTCTATGACAGTCGGAATTTCGGAAAGCGGAATCTCGGAAAAGTAATAGAATGAGTATCAACCAATCAGAATTATTGGGATGCATTACTGTCCGTCTGCACATATATTTATGTTAAATACAAGATTATTAAAAATAAATTTCAATATGTATAAAAAAATTTTATTATTAATAAATAATTGTTCGATTAGTATTAATTCACATTAATATATAATTATTCATTTTTTTAGCATATAAAACTATTTATATTATTGGAGTAAAATTACGTGCTTGTCAGTCCGAAATTTTTGTGGCTGAGTTCCCCATGGACCAATATTTCCGAAATTGTAAAAAATCAGAAAATTTATTTTAAATGTTTTATGAAAAAAATTAATTATATTAATTTGTAAGAAAATACAATTTCGATATATTTTTTATTATAACAGAAGGTAATAAAGGAATTTTTTAAATTAAAAGATAGTTTGAGGTTAGAATAATAGTCCATTTTTCGAAAAAGTCGCTCCATGGGGACCCAGTCACAAAAATTTTGGACCGAAAAGCACACAATTTTATAAATGGTTATATTTATGTGCTGGAAAAATGAATACTTGTACAGTGTCTCAATAACTATTACCACTTGAAATATTTTCTAACCTATAAAGTGTAGAGGAAAATTTATATAATCAAAATTACACGGTGTAAAAGAGGCTATCATATGGTGATAATATTTTTTGTCCAGATGAATTCGTTTCGGAGATTTCAAGGTCAACTTTAGTTTTTTAAACAGAATTATATGAATTTTTTTACATAATATGATTCCTTTAATTATTCTGCATATAAAAGTATTAAGAGTGATATAAAAACAATAATTTACGAGTTATTTAATATTTTATGTTAATATTTTATCTCATAAACTATAGATTTTTTGCTATAATAAAAATTATTATCACTATATGATAATCCCTTTTACACCATGTAATTTTAGTTATATAAATTTTTCTCTACATCTTATATTTTAGAAGATATTTCAGATAGTAATAGTTATTGAGTTACATCCTGTATATTAATAAATTAATACTTATCGAACAATTATTTATTAATAATGAATTTCTTTTTATACGTATAGAAATTCAATTTCAATAATCTTGTATTTAGCGTATATGTGCAGATGGACAGTAATGCATTCCAATAATTCTGATTGGTTGATCCCCACTCTATTACTTTTCCGAGATTCCGTTTTCTGAAATTCCGAATGTCATGGGACAGCACTCTTAGAAGACTTAAAAATCTGTTCTTTTACGAAGAATTCTAAACTAGTTCTGAATTAGTGTAATATGTTAGAGTGAAGCATATGTAGCGGATGGTTGCATATAATGAATTAGTTTAATGATTCGTACACGATTTCATAAGTAATAAAATTTATTTAATATCACAATGTAACCGCAAAAATATAACGATGTCGTTACTAGAACGGTCGAGAAGGAATAATAATATGAGAGTGTAACTAAATGGGCAATTGTGTATAGTGTTGTGAGAGCGCGCCATCTGGACGCGAAGTATGTGTAACAGAGTGTAGAGTATGGAGTATACCTAAAAGAGTGTGAATGAGTAAGTGTATAGTAAGTGTATTTCTACGCATACTATAGC
>NW_017306049.1:1881174-1889866 GCF_001594115.1 Trachymyrmex septentrionalis | reverse complement strand
GTATGGAGTATACCTAAAAGAGTGTGAATGAGTAAGTGTATAGTAAGTATATTTCTACGCATACTATAGTCTCACTCTAGTGTCTCACTCTAAGGGTGCAATTACATGTAGTGATACAAAAACTAACTAGGTAACTATAGGAATTGCGCAAAGCATGCCGCTTGCTTCTTTTCTTCTCTATTACAAATTTACTAATAATTGCATTTAAATCAATTAATTCTATTAAAAAGTGCTTAGTAATGTGAATTTGTCACTGGTTCATGCTGCTTACAAGGATGTCCGTGCTACAAGGATGATGTCCCATGCAGCGGATCGTGAGTAAGCGGATTAACGTATCGCTAATCACAGAATCATTCTCTTAGATTTGCTTGCGAAATTTGCAAACAGATCGAAAAGAATGATTCTGTGATTGGCGATCCGCTTATGTACGAACCGCTCCATGGGACATAATTGTCGCGTATGTAAAACGGCGGATCATCAGGTCGAATCCTTCATACGCGAATACCCGCGTACAGCGATACGCGTCATGGAACGGTACCCTAATAGTGGAAAAAGAGAAGCAAGCGGTACGGTTTGCGCGGTATAGTTACCTAGTTAATTTCTGTATCGCGCTCCCTAATTTATGCATCAGTGTACACCAGTTCAGAACTTAGGGTGGAAAAAGAACAGATCTTTAGATAGAATAGCAAAAAAATAGTTCTGCGTGCGTGCGTGCGTGCATACACATTACATTTATCAGGCATGGGAACGCCTTATTTTTTTTTTTTGTTTTTTTTTTTTACTTTTTTAGGAACATTCATTTTTCCTCACTTTTTTAATAAAAAATTTACTTTCCTCATTTTTTCTGTAGAAATAAATATCAACATTAAAACCGAAAAAGAGAATAAGAAATTATTCAGAACAACCACTTAGCGCATAATGTAAAAATACAAAGTGTAGCATTGAGCATAATAACTAATATTGGAAATATTATTTCCAATACTGAAAACAACCAATCAAATTTTGCTTAAAAAATTCATTCTACTGCGTATCTACGGTAATGTTTTGTTGAATTTATACTAGATTCGACGTGCGTCGTACGACGTTCTGCATCAGAAAGCAGAATTTTATTTTGTATCGATGATATGAAGCAAAATCCTGTTTTCTGATTGATTGCAGAGCGTCGTACAATGCACGTCGGATCCAGTGTGAATCCAGCATTACACCATGTATTCTTAGTCCGGATCCTCATACGGCGCTTTGACACAGAACGCTGATTGGTGAAAAGCTGGTTGTTGGGGTAAAATTTACCTCCACAACCTGTTTCTCACCAATCAGTGTTCGGTGTCAAAGCGCTGTTGCCCGTATGAGGATCCGAACTTACATGATAAGCGAGGTTGTTGTTCTGAGTTCTGAGCCTTTGTGATCGTACGAGTGCAAACAACATGAGTGCGAGCAAACACGAACAGATCTTGTGATTCGACGAACCACAATATTCCTAGTGCAATAATTACAGTCTGTTTAATCAGTATGTAAACAAATTGAATATTTTCTACGACAAAGTTATAGACAGTTCCTCAAATATTAAATCTTAAATAATAAATAGTTACAATTTGTATATTAATGTTGTGAATATTAAAATGTATAGAAGTTACATAGTAATTGTTACATAGTATGGTAATTATTTAAAACAGCTACCTCATCTCTGATTTTGATGAAATCAGGCTAATTCGAAGCGTTTTTCACTCGAAACAAAAGAATCCGGCAAAAAATGTGGCAGTCAGTCCCGCGAACCGAGATCTTAAGCGTTAAAGTTGACGACTATTGAGGTTAGGAAATCTGTCACACAAACTTAATCCAGCGCTATGTACACGTACTTTTCAGTATTTACTTAGAATCGCTTACCTACGATTTTAATGAAATTAGGTTTATTCATTGCGTTTTCACTCAAAACGAAAGCCTGCTCTGCTCTAATTGCTATGTGCGAAAAGTTGTAAATTCGAGCTGTGAATCGCTCATGGGTTTATAACTTTTCACGTAAAGCGCGGTCTTATATAGGTTTCCAAGTTTACACGCAAAGCGAGATTTAATAAAAAAATTGATTTTAGTTTTACGAGAGGGGAAAGGGGAGCGGGAATCCTTCGCACATATTATATGTACTTAGCGATTGCGTAAGATTTTGCCTCCCTCGCACAATTTTTTTTATTAGTTCTCTATTTGCGTACTTTACAAACTTGAAAACGTATTGTATGTGGATCCGCGCTTTACGTGGAAAGTTGTAAACCTATGAGCGAAAAGGAGATGATCTGAATATCAAACATTAATATATCGATGTAAAAGCAAATTAATAAAACACATGCACATGTAATCTTGGAGCACGAAAATGTGATCGCAGTGCTTGCAGTATTTCGCGTGACAGATTTCCTAACCTCAATAGTTATCAACTTTAACGCTTAATATCTCGGTTCGTGGCCGACCGTCACATTTTTCAGCCGGATTCTTTCGTTTTGAACAAAAACGCGCCAAACAAGCCTAATTTCATTAAAATTGAAAGTAAGGTAGCTATTCTAAATAATTACCTATGCAATACTATGCAATACTAGCTTTGCTAATGAATTTTGTGAAAATATTTTAATTTTAGTTATTGTCAGGAAGATTAAATACTATATAGTAGAGAGAAGATGATGTTCTGAGGAAAGAAAAGATAAAAATCCAAAATGCATGCAGAATGGTTGATGCGCTTGATCATCAAATTGAATCGTAAGAAAGAAAGATTGAATCTACATTATTCTGCGAAATCTGTATGTGCCGCATCCATTGTGCAATTAAAAAATATCAGACTAAATCTCAGCATGTAGCATCTGCGAAGTATAACCTGAATGCGGATATTAAACTTGATACTAGTCAATTTTATCTCGATTTGATATCACATGCAATATCATCAAAAACTGATAAACTTCAAGAAAGTTTGCAAATATTTAGTCAGTTTTATCTAGCAGCATTTCAAGTTCAAGTTTTTCCTATGCCTCAGCCGGTTTGACACAGTCTAGTATAAAATGGAATCTATATACATCACAAAAAAAAAAAAAGAAATTGTTTGGACCAGAAATTACTTTGGATCATGTGTTTTAATGTGTTTTAAGCAATTTTTCTTCGTTATCATGTGACAGAATTGCAAATTTATTTAGAGCTATATTTAGCATATAGATGTTGTGACACATTTTCACTCAGTAAGAAAAAAATTGAATATTTGCAAATTTTCTTGAAGTTTATCAGTTTTTGATGATATTGCTTGGGCTTTTGTAAATTAATAAGTGAAGATGCACAGAAAGATTCATTTATGATAAAACTACTAATTCAAAAGGAATGAAAAAGTTACAAATTTCAATTTTGTTAAGAAATTTTAAATGAAGTAATCTTCTGTCATCTTTAAATATTTTTCTTAGAATATGCTACTGCTGAAATTTTAAAAGACTATATTTAATGCTTTAAAAAACAATAATCTCTCTTTGTAAAACGTTAATGTTATCTTGTGACGGCCTCAATATTAATAAATTTCTAATATGCTAAGTTAATGAAACTGTAAGAAAAGAAAATAATGGAATGGGATTGATATCTACGATATAGGAACGTGCAATTTATTTATAGTCCATAATTCTTTTAAAAAAGCATTAGGTTCTTTAGGATGTGATGTAAGTCCCTTTTCTATTCATGTCTATAATTGGTTTTATGATTGGCCCAACAAACTAGTAGATTATAGATATATTCAGAGAAAACTAAATATTCCCGAACATAATTTTTTAAAACATGTTCCTTTAAAGTAGCTATCTGTATGTGCCTCCGGTAAAAGTGTTTTAGAACAATGGCCTGCTCTTTGTACATACTTCCTGAAATTCATTCTATAAAATGGCTTTTATTCAATCGTCACAGATGAAGAAATACTCTGAAAGTAAGAACTATTTATAATACTATTAATATTTAACTATTAATATTTAAAATCTTCTACAATGAGAGCAGAAATTGCATTTATAATGGACAGTGCCATTTTTGAAAAATTCTCTCGCGTACTTCAAAAGGAAGAACCCATGATTCAAATACTATGAAATGAAAGATTTAGCAGGCAAGTTTTGCAAAAAAGAGGCTTTATACCAAATGTATAGCTCTAGTAATCTTGTCACTCTGAAGAATTTACTTTTGGCTAAAGATGTTAGATGTGGAGATTTAACAGAAAATGAACTTTCTCCTAAAAATATTAAAGAAGTTGATATTCTCAACTTTCGAAAATTGGCACAAGATCATTATAAGGCGAGAACAATGTATTTATTTAAGAAGTCTATTCTAAGTTTATCAATACCAAAGCATTTTCGTTGTCTTCTTCCTTCAGAAATTAAGAAACAAGCAGTTCCCTAAGTGCAGAGAAAGTAATTAAAATACATCAAATTTCAATAAATACATTCTTAAATGAATGGAAGATTCTTCAAAAAGAGAATCTTTCTACATGGGACAATGACCGAATTGACATTATAATTACTGAAGACAAATTTTTTATTTAAAAAATAATTTCAATAAACCAAAATCCAAACATTTAGAAAATTGTGAAGGCTGCTCTATCTCTAGCTTATGATAGTTCTGATATTGAAAGGAGTTTTCAGTCTCAGCCCGTGTTTTGACAGATGGTAAATCTGGAATGACAGAAAACTCTTAATACCAAATTAAATATCAAGACTGATTTGAAGTACTTTAATAGTTAACCTGAAATGGTGTCAATGACTACAGATTTAATAATCTCTGCTAGATTTGCATATAGCAAATATAAGAATATTTAGAAAAAAAAGACCAGAAAAAAAGGAGATAGAAAGATATGAAGAAGAAGTATGAAAAAGATCAGAACTTCTAAAAAACAAAATAAAGCTAGACAAGACATAGAAGAGCTTGAGAAAAAAATAAAAAAAGCTAAAAACTGAGGCGCAAGAAAAAGCAGCAAGTGACTCACTTCTTCAAGAGAGAGACTGAAGAAAACATTGGATAGTAAAGACATATATGGGGCTAAGATAGTATATGGAATGCTTGAGGATGCGGTGTCGATTAGAGAGCAATTAAAATCATCTGATGTTGAGTCACTTTAAAAGAAACTTGATAAGAAATCATGTTTGATAACTTTTTTGTACAGCAAAACCAAAAGATTAAAGAAAATTAAAAATAATGATGATGGGCATTATGTCGTTGTTATTTTCTTTTTTATAGCATAAAAAGAAAAACTATGTAACTTAATGTAAAAATAGTTAATTAACTAGTCCTATTTTAATGGAAAAATTCGTAATTTATTGTTTTAAAAATTTATTTTTTAGAAGATATCTGGAAGAAATCTTAATATATTTCTTAGAGGTATGCGAATCAAATCGAATCACAGTGGATTTGATTTGATTCGTTTTCGAATCTGAGAGATTTGAAACCGAATAGTTCGAAATTTCGAATCACTTGTCTCTTCTATGCTTCAATTTATACGACTCTTTCTCTTTCTCTCTCTTCCCTACATCTGCGATCAATCTTGTATCAGCGCTCATTAATCTTCATGCAAGCGCGTGCGTTTATTGGCTTACATTGTGAAAAAAACGCTTCATTTTTTAAAATACTATTCATTTTGTTTAAGCCAATGAAACTGAAATAAAGGTAAATTTAGCACAACAATTAGGTTTAAATTAGGTTTCATCACACTGATATAAACGTTTTATACGATATAATCATTTATTTTGTTGACCAATAAAATGAACAAAATGAAGTTTTTGTTGACTAACAAAAACTTTCTTACTTTGTTATTAAAAAATTGTATTGTGCTAATTAAAATTTACAATCAAATTTTGATTAGAAAAACAAATTTGGTTAGAATAACAAAAATTTTAGTTAAAACGATATAATTTTTTAATGAAAGAGTAAAAATATTTTTGTTAGTCAAATATCAACAAAATGGATGATTTGGATGGTTTATATGTATAATACTAAACATTTCTCTGCAGAATAAATAATCACTTTCCTTTAAAACAATACATTATAATCGCGATTATTATTTATTTACTTATATGCATATGAAGACTCTCTCTCTCTTAAGTCTAATTTATCAATAATTTATCAATCAAATTATATTATGATGTGACACTTTATGTACTAGAAACAGACTAATAAAAGTTAATTTGAAAGATAATGAAGTATTTTCAATAACGATTTAAATCTCTTTAAATAAACGAGAAAATGAGTCATTTTTAATGTGCAGGTATTATTAGAAAGTATCGTTTTTAATACATTTATATGTCATATTATCAAATTTTTTATATACTTATACATTTAAAATGAATTTTTAAGTTTTTTTTAACTGTCAGTATGTGAAAATTTTATTCGAATTCGATTCATTTTCGAATCAAAAGGATTTGATTCGGCGTAAAAATTTCAAATTCGATTCGTTTTCGAACATGTTATCACATATTCAATTCGATTTGATTCGATCTTGCAAATGCTTAATGCGTATATAATATTCTAATATTTCTTGAAATATGGTGCAATATAGTTTGAATTTTATTTTCTTTAATGCGTTTGAAAAACAATCTAATTTCTGTTTTTGCAATGAAAGAGTTTTCATTATTAGCTTGAATAAGTATTATGCCATTTATTTAAAATTTAATTAGAAATACAATTAATAATAAACAAATTTTTTAATTAATTTTAGATTCTATATGTTTACACCCTTATGAAATACAAATTTTGCAGGCTTTTATTATCAAATTAATATAATATATTTTTAATTTCATAAATGTAATTTAAATGTAATGCCATAGGTAGCATGTCATAGGTAAACTAATTTTTAACATCAAATTCTTAGAAATATTCATTTTTCACTTTCAGGAAGACATCTTTTTTTTAATCGACTCACAAAAAAAACTTTTATTACTACTTTTGACACTTATAGTCGCTTCCAAGTCTGCATTATCTATATCTATAGTCATTTCCATTGAATTAAACACAATATAATATTTATTAATAGCTGTCAAGCTATTAAGTTACTCAAAGACCTCTATTTCTGCTTGTTACAGAGAAACAACAATTTTGACTTATCTTTAAACGTTCCACAACATTATCAAACATCGTACCATCACGGCAGTTACAATATGTCGGATCAGGTGAGTAATAATATTTTCAATATCATTTTTGTTTTACGAATATAAATAGTTCTTTTTAATGAATTTTTGTCTGTTAAACACGAATCTTCGACAAAATTTGGTTAGCACGTCATAGTTTTTAGAAAAATAGCGTCTAGGAGACGAAAAATAACAGTTTTGAAAATTTTTATGATATAATATCAATTTTTTTTCTAAATTTTGGTATGAAGTTGAAATGCAGGGAAATCGAAAAATATGATAGTTATAAGTATAAGGAAAGAGTTATATGTATATGTGATAATATTATATTTTGAAATGTTTAGATGGAGGTCTGTGAAGTTGGCATTCTTAAATGCGAATTTTGATAAAATTACATTACATTTAATTGTCCACTATTTATTCATATTTGTTCATAAAAAATTTTTTTGTCCAACCTCGAAAAAAATTATAAATAAATAAATTGTAGCATCCCCAAGTGAATCTTCTTCCGAATTACATACGATATTCGGTTGTCCACTATGCTTACACGTTTGTTCATGCGTAATTTTCTTTTGTCCACTTTTTAAAAAAAAAGTTATAAACAAATTAATGTTACACAATTCGTTAAGTATACACGTAAGTACGCCTACTTCCTACATATGGAATACGATTGCCCATCACGCGTACGCGTTCGTTCACACATAATTGTCCTTTGTCCAATTTAAAAAAAAAAATTATAAATAAATTAAAGTTAAACAATTCGTCACTGACAAATAAAGACAATTGTGTGAACATATGACGTACGTATAGTGGCCAATTGAATCCCGTATGTAATTAGGAAGTGAAGCACTTACGTATACAGTGTTGAATTGTTTAAATTTAATTTATTTATAACTTTATTTTGCAAGGCGGATAAAAAACAATTACGCGTAGACAAACGCATACGCATAGTGGACTATCGAATCCCATATGTAATTAGGAAGTAAACGCTTTTACGTGTACAGTGACGAATTGTTTAACTTTATGTTTATATGTAATTCGGAAGAATATTTACATGGGATTGCTACAATTTTTTATTAGGTGTAGTAAAAAGTTATCGCGTATTTTTAAAAGACATCTATCAGTAAAAACCGCAATTACTTTCTTACCAACAATATAAATATATCTTGATAGAGTAAAGTTTCAGCTTTAAAAATCTCTTTTTTAAATTATACGATACGACAATTTTTAATGGAGTTATGAGCAATTAAAGTCAAAATAATTCTTTTATTTAATCCGCGATAACTCAGTAATCAAAAGTCGTAGGAATAAAAAAAAAAAACGATTTTGTAGGGAAAGTATCAAGCTTTCACGATATGTAATCGAAAATTTTCTCAAATTCGTTTTGGACATGTTACAAATCCACAAAGTAAGAAGAAAATTTTTCGTCTTTTTCAGCTCGTAGTTTTTGGTATGTAAAAATTATCAAACTCATATAAACAAAAATGTGATAAGCTTTTAAAAGTAGAGATTTCAAGCTTAATCCTTTTTTTTTTTTTTTAATTTGAATTTCATTCATTATTGACGAAGATATTGTATATAAAGGA
>NW_017306049.1:1875103-1880274 GCF_001594115.1 Trachymyrmex septentrionalis | reverse complement strand
AGTTGACGAAGTTAAAACACTATTCCGACCATATTTTGTATGAAATTTTCGAACTGCGGCCGCCAAACTTTCATTATTTTTGAAATATTGTTCAATAATGAACACACGTTGTTCTATCGTGTAACGCTCCATTTTCACTAACCCTAAACTGTCAGCTGTTAAATTGTTTTTTTTTTTTGGGTTGCCAACACTTTACTGCACAAATGGCGGCAAATTCAAATCTTGCGTTAATTTTGGGATACCCTTTACAACTTTGAGCTAAAAAATACGCGATGACTTTTTACTACACCTAATATTTATTTATAATTTTTTTCGAAGATAGACAACAAATTTGTTTTATTAACAAATGTGAACAAATAGTGAAATCAAATGCGATGTAGATTTTGTTAAAATTTGCATTTAGGGGTGTCAGCTTCACAAACCTTTTAGATGGTACTGAAATATGTAGAATAGGTAGAAATAATGGAGTACTTAGATATAATTATTGGTGATAGACTTTTGTTTAAAGACCATTGCGATGCTAAAAAAATAGAAAAAAAAATAAATTTTTAAAAATAAAATTGCCATATTTATATCGACATATAAATGTATCATATGTAAAACTCATAGTACTTTGTATGGGATGTTTGATGCTGTTGATACAGGAGAAATATATCTGAGTAAATTTTAGAAGGCCCAAAAAAGAATTTTACTTTGTAAGAATTTTAATTTATAAGTAACATTAATAGTTTTATTTTATATAATATGGCGTTATACATTTTTACTTCTTTATTAAACACTACTTTTTTATGCACTTCTTGTTCTGCAAAATTTTATTACAATGTCCCCTATTGTGATCATCTTTCACTCTTATTTCCTATTATTTCTAATAGAGATGTATCAGATCGTAAAATTATCGGATATTGGATATCCGAACAGAATGTAACATCGGATATTCGGTATCTGATCGGATACCGAGAAGGCAATTTCTTTGAGTCGAATATTCGACATTTTGCGGATATCCAGATTTCAAGAAAGTATTTTCTAAAAAATAAGCCCTAGAGAAAAAGATTGTAATTTTGCAACAATGTATAAGATAGCATCATGAATATGCATACTTATTTCTAGAACATTTGCATAAGAAGAAATTAATAATATTAAATTTTAACTAGATATATTCCTGGATTCTAATGATATTCGGCTACCCGGTAAAAAGCCGAATAATACCGGATACTTTCCGGATATCTGGTGCATCCCTAATTTCTAACTTATTTCTCAAATGCTCTGGCAATATGTTGCTTAGAATCTTAAAAATAAAAGTACATTTGTTGAAACATAGTCTTCGTTTTAGAAAAATAATATGAAATGAGAGTGAAAGACGATCACGATAGAGAACATTGCAATATAATTTTGCAGAACAAGAAATGCACAAAAGAGTACGTTTAATGAAGAAGTGAAAATATATAATATAACGCCTTATGAAATAAACACCATATGAAATAAAACAGTATGAGAGACTTGTGCCGTTTAAGTAAATGTTAAAAGAATATATCATTTAAAATGCTGCTAAGTACATTTTATATTGTAAAATTTAGATTATTTAATAAAAATAATAATTATAATTAAAAAAAGGCTATAGGAGTCGACGCTTATAAAATAGCAATAATTTTAATAATGATCAAATATATCTGATACAAATATTAAACCTTGAATGTTTCAATTCTATTTTGAGTTATCTTCAGCAAATCCTCCATCTATTAACGCAAAAAAAAAAAAATGAGATATTGCATCGCAAAATAATATCTTCACAATTCCTACATGCGTTATGTGGCTAATCATGAGGTGAGACCCATACTCAAACAGTTACAAAGCTGAGAGGTAATGAGCAGTTCAGACTAAAATTATTCTTTTTATAATTATTATAATTATAAAAATTTATTCTCAGTACACTATAAGTGGGTTACTCACACAATGATCACCTCGCATGTCATCCGCACATATTCAATACAAAATACATCTTATAATTTTTTGGCAACGAAAAATAGTGTCTAAGCTAGTCAATATATTAAATTTTATATATGAGAATATGAAAAAGAATAAAGTGTGTCTTGTCGATAATAAGTTCGGTCAAATAATGAAAATCCATAACAATACATTGCAAATTTTAAAACATTAACTGTAGATCATAACAACAAGACTCATTTATATGAAAAGAGATCCTAAGCTTAACTCAAGTAACTCAATGTAAGCGTGGTTTAAAGCAACAGTGTCATTTTGCAAATTCAAACCATTAGTTTGTTTTTTAATATGTACTATTTCTGACAATAGACGCTTATTGTAAAATCTCTCAGTATCACTTCAATATCCCAATCAAAATTATATCCACACTGCACCCTATGATATAGGTAATAACTGATTTTTACGAAGAATTACTAAGAATTTGCTTTCTGTGTTCCGAAACTCTAGTTTTTAGATTCTGCACACATAGGATGCATCGCAGTCACAACATTTGATCTTATATACAACATTCCTTTTTAATTCAATTAGTAAAGAATCTTTATGTACTCTGATAAACTAAATTTGTTTAAACTAAAAAATGATATCTTATAACACATACCATTAATAAAATATTTGAATTTGTTCGAGATACCTTCTACAAACGGAATGGAGAACCATTTTGTTTTTTCTATGCACTATTATTAGATTTTTTATTTGAAGAGTTGAAATCATTCATTAACTTTTTTATTCGCATATTTATATTAAATATTTATATTAAATATAGATTAGATTATTTAAGATTATTTGCATAAGTTTTTTATTTTGAAATAATTGAGAAAGCTAATAAGGAGTCATTCAATCTCTCTCTCTCTCTCTCTCTCTCTCTCTCTCTCTCTCTCTCTGTCTCTCGACACAAGGTCTTTGCGTATATAGTTCAACAAAAACCATCTGTCTTCCTTCTTGCTACGTATGACTTGGGAATCAATGCACTTTTTCATTTTTAATCTTCAGATTTTTCAAAAGTATTTTTCGCAAAATCCTTGTTTCTATATTAAGAGAAAAATTTTAATAAATAATTATTTGAATAGTACTAATATAACATTTGTTTACGTAAAATAAATATTCGTTAAATAGAATATAATAATAAGTAAATCAAATTAATAATTCTTGTATCAAATAAATATATGTTTACATTTAGTAAATATTCAACTGGTACTATTTGATCAAATATTTATTAAAATTTAGTACATTTTTCTTTCAGTATAATATTGTATTTTTAACGAATAAATAATAATTAAACGAAAAATTTAATGGATAATTTCTAATGAAATAATATGTTTTGTATACGTGAGCACATAAAATAGAAATAAAATAAATAAAAAAATAATAATTTAACAAGTAAGTGGTTGCATAACTTGGAAAACCATCTAAATAATATTTCTTCAGAAGGAGAAGCAAGTTGCGAAAGTCGCGTGCAAGTTTTAACGAGTTGTCGGAACGAGTTTAGTTCACATCGAGGAAAAGAAAAACGACGAAAACAACAACGATGGCTGGAAGAACGATATTTCTTCGTTGTTCGTTTGCTTTTCTGTTTACCTTCACGTTTCACCCACAGTCTCGGGCCAATCGTATTATTTTCCTTATCTTTTTTTCTTTTTTTAACTCTCCATTTACCTGCAACCTTATGTGATTGCGAATACGAATTTAATATCCAAGGAAAGGAGAAATAAGTGTATATGTAATGAAAAATGGTTTATTAAGTAACGGTATACATTGAAGTGCTGTTAAACATTTAATTAACGATTATTCTATGAATTTATTATATTATTCTATTGAATAAAGTACCCGCATAGAAATTTTCCAAAATCATCTCAATTACAGCATAGATTACAGCATAAATTACAATCAGAATGTTCAACTTTATCCCAAATTGATATATCACTCTGAGATTCTAATTGGGAAATCTATTTTTAACCAAATATGAGTTTTATATTTAGAATCGAAATAGAAGGAATACATAAGAATTCGCATTTGTTTCTTCGTGATTAACATATATCTGTGTGGTATCAAAGAGAGAATCCCATTTTCATAATCGCTGTATACACACAAATTTTACATACAGGGTGTCTGTTAAGTAAGGTCGGAGTCGCATTGGGAGCGTGAGAGAATGGATCAAGGGGAATAAAAAAGTTTTATACCATTTTACAATTTTCGCAATAGTTAACAAGATATTAATTACTAAAAATGCCGAATATTGGTCTTTAATAATTTTTTTCTTAAATACTACTGTAAGAGACAAAAATTGTTTATTTTTTCCTCATAAAGTTCTGAGAATTTTTTCAGAATTTTTTAAGAATACCGTATTTTCTCATGATAATAAAAATAAAAGAATGCAATACTAAAAAATTGATAAAAAATTTTGAAAAAATTCTTAGAATTCTATGAGAAGAAAATAAACAATTTTTATCTTGTTTTTTATATGTTTTTTGTAAAATTAATAGTATTTGAGAAAAAAATTATAGAAGACCAATATTCGGCTATTTTTAGTAATTAATATCTTGTTAACTATTGCGAAAATTACAAAATGGTATAAAACTTTTTTGTTCCCCTTGACTTATTCTACACATACATATATGTTAATCACGAAGAAACAAATGCGAATTTTTATGTATTCCTTCTATTTCGATTCTAAACATAAAACTCATATTTGGGTTAAAAATAGATTTCCCAAATAGAATCTCAGTGCGATATATCAATTTGGGATAAAGTTGGGCATTCTGATTGTAATCTATGCTGTAATCTATGCGGCTCCGACCTTACTTAACAGACATCTTGTGTATATATACGAGGTCTGGCTATTAAATAACGAGACTGCTTATGAAAAAGAGTTTTATTTTAAAAATTATTCTACAATTGAATGCTCTCCTTCAATGTACTCCCCTCCCTTCGCCACACACCGTTCCATTCGTTTTTTCCATTGGTCAAAGCAATGCTGGAAGTCTTCTTTTGTAAGAGCATTTAGGAGCTCCGCCGATTTTCGCTTCACCTTTTCCATCGACTCGAACCGGGTTCCTTTTAAGGCAGACTTGATCTTCGGAAACAGAAAAAAGTCACAAGGTGGTAAATCAGGCGAGTACGGCGCGTGTTCGAGCACTGGAGTGCCTCTAGCGGCTAAATAACGCTTCACAGACAGC
>NW_017306049.1:1869587-1873714 GCF_001594115.1 Trachymyrmex septentrionalis | reverse complement strand
ATACAGCTCGTGAAACAATTCAGTTACTGCATGAGACGTTTCCAGGTCGTGTACTCTCTCGTTTAGGTGATCAGAATTGGCCTCCTAGATCGTGTGATTTAACACCATTAGATTTCTTTTTATGGGGTTATTTGAAATCACAGGTCTATGTCAACAAGCCCACAATCACCCGTGCATTAAAGGAGGAGATTCAACGCTGCATCAACGAAATTCAGCCATATTTATGCAAAATGGTCATGGAAAATTTGGACAAACGAGTGCGTATGAGCATGCAAAGCCGTGGAGGCCATTTGCCCGATGTGTTATTCCACAAATAACCCTATTCTATGTACTTTATGATTCAATAAAAAAATAACAATCAAAAGACTAAAAACTGTGTTTTCTATTTAATTCAAATCTTGCGTTAATTTTGAGACACTCTTTATATATGTACATGGTGTTTGGAAAATAATGATAAATCTTTTACATAGGAATAGAATGGACTAAATTGAAAAGAAAAATCTCATTGTGCAATTTTCGCAATAGTTAACAAAATATTAATTACTAATCATTGCCGAAAATTGGTCTTCAATAATTTTTTACTTTTAATTCAAATATTATTTACAGAAGATCTGCAAGAGACAAAAATTGTTTTTCTTCTCATAGAACTGTACGAATTTTTTTAGAATTTTTTATCAACTTTTTAGTATAGCATTTTCTTATTTTTAACAACTTGAGAAAATGAGGTACTAAAAAATTCTGAAAAAATTAAAAAAAATTCTTAGACTTCTATGAGGAGAAAATAAACAATTTTTGTTTCTTGTAGTTTTTCTGCAAAGTTGATAGTACTTGAGTAAAAAATTATTGAAAACCAATTTTCGGCAATTTTTAGCAATTAATATTTTGTTAATTATTGCAAAAATTTAAAAATGGTAGAGGACTTTTTTTCTCAGTTTAGTTCATTCTGCCCTTATGCGAAAGATTTATTTTCCATCATTATTTTCCAAACATCCTGTATATATTTTTTGTAACCGTATTCGCGAATGACGATACAACTTTGTCGCGTTTTATTACAAGCGTCACTCGGCAACCAGTTGTCTTACCTCAGTACTCAGAAAATGGATAGATACATACTGAATTGTCGTGGAATTCCTCTTGAGTTGGGCACTAGGCACAAGTGAGCGAGCGTCTTCTGTACTTTACTTACTTTTGACAATTATTCTCGACATTTCTCGATTGCGATAGCCAATTGCTCAGCTGTGGAATGGGCAGAGATGGAGGATCGCTCGGAGTGAAATAAATTGAAAGGTGAAAGAGAGAAAGTACAAGAATTACATACAAATTAATAATAAATGAATAACAAACATGTATTTACCATTTTAGGTGTACATTATACACATGATTGTAACGGATATGAAAGTTTGGCTATATACGCAACGTGTATTACCTCAAATACTATACACGCATTAATAGAACGATTATTTGGATTCCTGATGTGGCTCGTGCCACAATGCAAGTAGTTTCCGTATCCTCGGCAGGAAATACACAGGCAGCGAGGTCCTTTGGGATCGAGCTATCCCGGCGCCTGATTGGCCGATAGTCCTCTCATGCGACCCCGTGAATCGCGAGGTCCTACTATAACCACGTAACTTCGTGTGGCCTGACGCGGAATCCGAATTTTAACAGGGCAGTTTTCTTTCAATTAAATCGTCTCATTTTTGCCATAGAATGAATCCTGCCCTACGCAGTTCTTCCTGATAGAGTCTTGGGCCACCGATTTCATGACAGGCGATTTCAGCTCGCTGTTCCACTGGAAAGTTTCATAATTCTTTAGGCACGTATTTCGTGTAGCTTCTTCATGTGAGGCTCTCATCTCGAAGTTTCGGTATCCTTAAATTCTTCTTGTAAACAGGATCGGCATTAAAAGGGGGCAAACAGTAGACGCAAATAGAAGGAATAAATAAAAAATATGACCTGCGTACATCCAATCCGGAAATATTCCGAGACCTCTTTGGTAATGATCTTCTTTAGCGGTGGTTCTTCTCATCTGGCAACTGGGTGAGACAACTTAGTACAATCCGCAACATAGCCACTGATCGCTGGCTATCGCTAATTAAAAATTCTCGCAAAAGATGACAAAAAAAAAATAAAATAGAATAAAACAACGCACGAAAGTCAGTGCCCGCACGCAAATACGTTCACCCTTACGAGCCGGGAGAACATAGGATTCGCAGCACTCAACTTTCCATGAAACAGTGACGGACGAAAAACATCACAATATATACATATTCAGGGTGTCTATATATATAATTACGATATATAATTACGGTTATATATATACGGTTATATATATAATTACGGTATATAATTACGGTAGATAAAACTCTCGCAAACGGATAGAGCGGACTAAACTGAGTTGAAAAGTCCTCTACTATTTTACAATTTTTGCAATAATTAACAAGATATTAATTACTAAAAATTGCCCCATATTGGTTTTTAATAATTTTTTTACCCAAATGCTATCAACTTCACAGAAAAACAGCAAGTGATAAAAATTGATTACTTTCTTTTCATAGAACTCAAAGAATTTTATCAGAATTTTTTGTCATTTTTTTAGTACTGCATTTTTTTATTGGCAACTATTTTTACCAACAAAAAAAATGCGGTACTAAAAAATAGTGAAAAAATTCTCAGAATTTGATAAGAAGAAAATAAACAATTTTTGTCTCTTGCTGTTTTTCTGTAAAGTTGATAATATTTGAATAAAAATTTATTAAAATCCAATATTCGGTGATTTTTAGTAGTTGATATTTATTAACTATTGCGAAAATTGCAAGATGGTAGAGGACTTTTCGACTCAGTTTAGTCCATTCTGTCGCTATGCGAGAATTTTATCGTTAATTATCAGACACTCTTTATAATACTTATATCTATGCAAAGAAAGAACGATTTAGCTGAAACGGCAGGATACAGATCTAAAAATGATTATATTGTGGTATCAAAATAATTATAAAATTTAATATTATAATGTTGTAAAAAATTTTGATATTTTAGAAATCTGATTGATTGTCTAATAATTATAATCATTTTCTGATTGATTGTCTAATAATTATAATTTTAAGAAATTAAAGAAAGTAAAAAAATTGATACATCCGTGCCGGGTAGGGACCCGAAAGATAATCGGCGCGTCGTGTGAAAGTGAATGGGATTAGGAGAGTGGCGGATTGTTTCGGAGTGGGGGAAATCAGAATGGCGACGAGTCTCAGACCGAGCATAAATCGTGAGACTGCAAGCACCGATGTATTGCATGCTAGTTCTGTTTAAGACTTTTATCTAAGTGCAGTTCACTATTTAATTAATTCAAAATACAAAGAATTAATGTTAGCCATTTGTACCTTTAACATTAAGATTAAATATCATTAGATTTTAGATGCTGTTTTCTGAGCATGATCGATTATTTGATTAATAAAAATGTAGAATCATTGTTTGAATCGATTTATAATATTCGAGCTTCTGAAAAATTGACAATCTTTAGGATTGAAATTAGCGACTATATTAAACAATTTGTATTTCTCGAGCGAAGCGATCTATGAATAATCCTAGTATTTCGTTTCATCATCTCATATCTGTAGGAAAGGGGTCTTGAGAAAATTTACTGTAAAAACAGTTAAAGTTTTTAAAACTAACTTTTTAAATGTAAGAGTTAATTTTAAAAATTTTGAAATAATCTAAAGTTATTTAAGAAAGGATCCCGCACAAAATATATGGAAAATAAGTCCCGGCTAATTTGGCTGAATTTGTAATATGTTGTAGTTCTTATCATCTTGATCAAAAGTCACGAAGTAAAATAATGAATAGTTTTTGAGTTATTGGTATAAGGTATCCCTCCTTGGGAAAACTGTAAAAAAAGTTAAAGTAACAAATGTAAGAGTTAATTACATTAAAAAATTTTTTTAATGTAAAATATAATTTAAGAAATTTTAAAGTATTTTAGAATTAATTTTTTAAAAATCTTAAAGAAATCAAAAGATTTAAGAACTGATTTAAAAATTGTCTTTAGATACTCTAAAGAATGGAAAAATACCTTTAAAGTAACTTCAGTAAATCTTAGATAATCCTAAAATAACATTAAGTTTAAAATTTTTGAT
>NW_017306049.1:1858397-1869487 GCF_001594115.1 Trachymyrmex septentrionalis | reverse complement strand
ATTCTAATAAAATTTTTTAATAAAAATATTTTTAATTAAAATAAATATTTTAATTAAAATATTTTTAATATTTTTATTTCATTTTTTAAAGTTTATAAAGCATTCTTAACTCACACAGCACACTTTATCGGAGGGATGTCCCTGTAGATATCCTTAGGACATAGACGAACTCTAGATGTCTTTAAGGTATTTCTTAATTGAAGGTCTGTGCTATGTACAGTAACATATGTATATACTATGTATATTATATAGTAAGTTTTATGCGTTGTCTATCAATAATCTCTCTCTCTCTCTCTCTCTCTCTCTCTCTCTCTCTCTCTCTCTCTCTCCCCCTTTTTTTCTTTTTTTGTATTAGAGAGAAAATGCTCCGGGTCTTGGGAGAGAGCCCGAGGTTATGTGGGACTTGCACCCATTAAAACCCCTCCGGATGTTCAGACCAGGCCGAAAAGGGAGGGACTCCCAGGAATGCGTACAGCATACTTCCGGGAGCCCCTTGGCCGATCGGCCAAGGGCGAATCTAACCCATCCAGGATCTTTTAAAACTTGGCTCCGGGCGGTGCTGGGCGCCGTTTGCCCTAGTCGGAGTGGAGGGGGACACTCATTTTTTACGCGCCCCTCCCTCCCCGATTGTTGTTGGCGAGGGAGAAGGGGATACCGTCAAGACCCTCGAGAGGGTGACCCCGAAACTCCTTCCTCTTCTTTCCCTCTCTCCATCTCTCTGATTCTTTCGTGGCGGCAGTCGAGGACCACGTGCAATGCCGGAGGCGACTTTGGCCGCCGCTTTACTCCGTTCAGCGCTCCGTGTTCTAGACGCGAGGCCTGCTACCGGAGAGGAGGGGCGAGCCTCGCCCCCCTGCTCACTTCCCCCCAGAGTGCGGGAACCAGCATCCCAGCATCCTCATCCTCCTCATTGTCCTCTGATATCGGGGAAGGAGGCCGCCGTCTTCGCCCCGAGGAGCGACTCCGGCAGCGACGGGTGCGGGCGGCCTGTGCCCCCCACGACCTCATCATCTACCTTTCCCCTGTCCACCTTCATCTTCTCCTTCCGATGGAGGAAGTAGAAAGGCCCCTCCCCGAGTCCTCTCCTTCTCCCTTTCGGCCTTCTCCTTCCGCAACATAACCTGCTCGCAGAAGGAGGAGACCGTGTCTATTAATAATCTTAGAAACATAATAATCTTTTTACAACTGAAGGTTTTATTTTTTTCGTTGCATCTGGAATTTTTTAAGTGTTCTTAAGTTTTAAAGTAAGGCTAAGTTAACATAAAGTTTACTCGCGAACATAGTACTTGACACCGGTACTAGAGTGATACAGCTACATTTTCTCATAAATAAGATTCAATACAGGATAGAATAAAAGGCACAACATTATGAGATTTTTTATTCGCATTTTAAATCATTTTTTAATGGCGAGTTTTCTTATAAATAAAAGAGGCTTGCTTTAAAATTTATACAAATTTATAATTTTTACAATTATCATTTTAAAGAAAAACTTTAAAATTGTTAACATTATTGTTTCTAATTTATAAGTTTATTTAGTTTCTTTCAGTTTTTTCTTAAGTATGTTTTAACGTTACTTTAAAAAACAGATTTAAGTCCAAATTTATTTTTCGTATTTTTTTTTGTTCTTCTACAGTAAGTTTTCTTTTATAGTAAGTAAATATTTCTTTAAAGTATTCTAAAGTCAATTTTCCTAGTAGGAGGAGATGAAGGAAAAATAAATAGCACGTCGAATATCATTCTTACTTGTAATACCATATCCGAACGGAAATTATTCTCCAATTGTTAACTGAAATGGGGATAATCCGTCGCAATGAGCTGAAGGGCCTCGGGGCCTATCGTGAGACGGACGCGGAGGTGAGATGTCTACCTAGCTGGCCCTCCCCCCTCACTTAACCAAATCTTAATGAATAAATTATATAGTAATGCGCTTTCAAATTCCGTGTAACTTAGATACCAAAGTAAATAATATTAACTTTAATCGTATGTATCATTCCTATAAAAGATTTAATATCAAGAACTGGCACTCTAAGTTAAATCCCATTTCTTTATACCATTCTAAATAAAATAAATAATGAATATTAATTTAATGATATGTACAAAAGATTTGATATCAACAACTGTAGCGCCAATTTAAATTCTACTATCAAAATAAAAAGTAAAACCCAAGTGATACTACCTTTATCATTTACTTAATGATACTATCTTTAATTTTTATACAATGCAACCTAATTATACGTATATTTTATTGAAGAATCTTTCTATTCCAATCCAAATGGTTTACATTCCTCTTAAATGAAATTGACGAAAGTGACGAACATCTTTATGGACAATTTACTTTATATTATATTTCTAGATGTTTGCAAAAATATTTCAAATGAAGTATTCTGCACCAGAATGTCATCAAAATATTAAAAAAAAACATTTGAAATGCTCTGTTGGCATTCTGCCTGACTTTCCGTGCTGTGTATTACGTATTAAAGAACAATTTCCAGAATATGTTGCCAGGTGCGGACATTTTACTTACATTGTCAGAATGTTTCTGATCATCATCAAAATATTTCAGATTTCAAATGTAATTCTGGCGAAATTCTGGTGACATTCAGTGTTGTGTAAATAGTGGTAGAGGACAATGAGGATAGGTGATAATGTATATGAGTTTATAAAAATGCGTTGGTTGTATTAAAAAAAATTGTTTCGAAATATATTAAAATGTTTAAAGTGGGAGAGGAAGTGAGGAGTGAGCTTGGAATAGGGAGATAGGAGTGTAAAAGTGAGTAAAAGTGTGGTAGGTCATACCAGGAAGTGTCAGCGTGTATCGATATCTCTGTTGTGAGTGCGAGGGGAACAGATGAATAACGAAAATTGTAGTGAGAATGGGTGTTAGAGGGTGCTTAGGAGTGTGTGAGTATTCGAGAATTAATTGTATGATTTATAATCGAATTGTAGTGTGTCGGATCTCTCAACGTTTCTTAAATTTATTTTATCCCACTTTTACATAAAAATTGAAATATCTCCTTAATATTCATCATAGAAAAAGAATAAGGACTGTATTCATCACATAATAGGATTCCAAGTTATTGATTCAGTCTATTAAAATTTCGTCCGCTTAGTCATTTTTTAATATGATTATAGTGTTTTCCGGTCAACTCGACGACGCAAATAAAGATATACTGTACTATTTTCTGCACTTAATATGGGCGCGTATACTTCACACGAAACACTACCGTGTCTCTTGATTTCGATCAGGATGTATTGTCATTCCCTAAAAAATACATTTCTTTTACTTTAATAGCGTTTCTTTTAGCAATTCGATGAAGAAATGAAGATAGAAGCTAAAATCGTTTAAAAATAATAACGCATGCGTACACGCACGCACGCGTACACGTACGCACGCATGCCGATACATGCACATGCACACACATAACCGTCGGAAAATTTTTGGACCTGGGACTTAAAATTGCATAATATTTAGGTCACAATAACTCGGTAAAAATCATCGCAGATACAAGAAAAATAAAAGAGCATTTTAAAACTTGAAACTTTAGCATGCTTTTAGTCGTTTTTCAAAAAATTTTATCTTTATAAAGATTATGCGTTTCGCGTTTATGCGTTTTCTCCGTGTCCAGATCGATTCTTGAAATACCAATGTTTCGTGAACCTTGCAGTCCACTTCATCAGGGCGAGGGAGCAGCCTGATACTATATTGAAATTTCATCTTTCTGTATCTTAACAAATATTACATTGTTATATTTCTTAAAATTACATTTAACGGTGTGCAGGTTGATCTGGTTGATAAAAAGTTTTTTTTTTTTTTTTTTTTTCAAAAAGTTCAATATTTTTGAAAAACAGTACCAAGATTTACCTACAAAATACTTTTTTAAAAATTTTCTTATGAGTTTTCTTGATAGAATTACGCAATATTGTAGCTAAACCTGCAGTGCTAAATAATCAACAGTGAAAGATAAAAATTTTTTATCTTCTCAATTTTCTAGAATTAAAAATAAAAATCAGAAGCTTGTTCTAGTATAAACTTTGAAGTTTAAAATGTTTCTTTAATTTTTTGTGATGGTATTTCACCGAATTTTAATGTTGGTTGTGAGCTACAAGAGAATTAGCTTTAACGTTGCGTAATTCAGTCAAGAAAAATTATAAAAAATTTTTAAAAAACATTTTGTAGGTAAATCTCTGTACTTTTGTAAAAGTATTGATCTTTTTGAAAAAAAAAAATCTTTATTAAATTACGTACTATTAAATGTAACATAATTTTAAGAAACACTAAAATGTGATATTTGTTATAATACAACACAATACAAAAATTATAAAGATAAATATTTTTTTGAAAAACTGTCGAAAGCATGCTAAAGTACAAGTTTCAAGCTTTAAAATGCTTTCTTACTTTTTTATCTACGATGATTTTTTTATCAATGTACAGTAATCTGAATATTGTAAAATTTTAAGTTTCATGTCTGGAAACTTGTCGATGATAGTGTACAGAGAGAGAGGAAAAAAGAGAGGTGGGGGGGGAGAGAGAGAGAGAGAGAGAGAGATATTTTATAAAAAAGATGTATATTGCATATTACAAATTGTATAATTTTTTTTAAAACAACTATGTATTTTTATCAATTGATTAGTATCATTGTTCTGTGCATAAAGATATAAAGATATTAAAATGTGCATAAAAGATTCCAGTTATTAAAAATGTGACATTAAAAACAAGCTTAAAAAAATGCTTTTTATAGGGGACGAACAATATATTTATAATTTCTGATCGAAATTTCGAGATAACGTTAACCTTCTTTATAAAAAAAATAATTTTTTTTCAATTAATAATTTGGAAATCTAACGAGCTAGAATTTTTTCGCTTGTAGCATTATTTTCAGTGTTCAAAAATCTATAAGAGAATCGTAGTCCGTAGTTCAAAATAATTTTTTGTAAACTAGTGTAATAGTAAAAGAAAATACAGGTAGATGGAATGTACCATAACTAAATTGACGATCGATAACTAAGCATGTTTCTTCAAAGGAAAAATTCTTGACGCTTTTAAATCCAATTTCAAAACTTTTATTCTCTCTATGTACGCCACAGTAAATTTATTTTCCTTCTTCTTTGTGAAGAAGAATAAATTGCTAAGAAAATTCTGAACAATATAACGTTATTTACAATAATAATAAACGATTTATTAAGAATGTATAATATGAATAACAATAAGAGTTAAAACTAATTAAACAAAGTAACAAACTTTAACGAAATAAATCAAAGAAAATTATATAAAAGCCAAATATAAGATGTATGCGTATAATACATTTATTTAAATAATACAATAGACGTTACGATCCTATATTGCGAATTCTTCTTAATACTATATTAATAAAATTTTAAATACATAGTATTACAGTCATACATTATAGAACGCACATTTGATGGAACAAAACTATGCAACATGAAGCGATGTCCTGTAAATTATAGTTATGTAACTAATGTTATGTCCTAACACACACATTTTCATTTAATTTCTAAATTAACTAAGAAAAATTCAAATAATTAAAATTAATGAATAAAGAAATAATTTAAAAAATATTAAATAAAAATATTTTAAAGGCAAAACAAATTTTTTTAATTGAAAGCTTAGATAAAAAAATAAAAATTAAAAAAAGGAACTTAAGAAAATTTAAAGAAAAAAATTTAATACAACTTTAACTGGTTTTTTTTTTTTCTTTCTCTCTCTCCCCCACTCCCCCATTTTTTACACTCGCGACTGCTGCCAGAAGTTAGTTTTAGAAATCTTAAAAAAACAAAATTTAAAAAATTTTTAAAGATTAAACAAAAAGAAATTTAAAAATTAAAATTTTTAAAAGAAATTTTAAAAAATAAAAATTGTTTAATTAAAAATATATATAATTAAAAATAAAATAAAGAAATAGAATTTTAAAAACTCACAAACGAAAACTTATAAAGATAAGAAATTTAAAAAGTAAAACATTTGTTTAAAATAAAGATTAAAAATAAAAAATTAAACTCTAAAATATAAAATGTTTTTGTATGAGACATAGAAATTCACATACATACATCTTGCTTTTAAAAGTACGAAATAAAACCAGCAAAAATAAAAATTAAAAATTAAATATTAAATAAAAACATTTTAAAGACAAAAAAGATTTTTAAATTAAAAGCTTAAAAAAGATTCAAATAATATTAATTATAAAGAATTAATATAATAAACATTATGGATACGTAATAGAGAAAAGGAAGGTACAGAGAACGTGCGCATGCGACACAAAAGATAAAGGTGTAAAAAAATACTTTTCTATTTATGCTATATTAATCTGAAATTAGAAAAAAGCGGGAGACGCCATATCAAACATACTGTTTCTTAAACATATTTTTTGTTATAAAATTTTCTGTATTTAATATAATTGACTGCTGTAATTTAACACTTGGTTATATTAAACATTTAATAATATAATAAATCGACGAGTTCCATTGAAAAGTATTAGGTGAAAAAGCGATTGAACTAACAGTTTTCAAGATACGTGACATATAAATCATAAAAAAATCTTTTAAGAGTTTCATTAGTTCTGATTAAAGTTCTGGGCAGTTCTCGACGAGCCCTAACGATGATTTATATATGATATTAGAACTATTCTATACCTTTTTTTGCTTAGAAATGTTCGACTTTCCATGTGAAGCGACTCTCACCTCACCTCCCTCCCCCCTTGAGGGCGCACGACTTTCATCCGAAGTGACTCTCACTCCACCTTCCCCGCTTTAAGGGCGCACAACTTTAACGCGAAGCGATTTTCACCTCATCTCTCTCTTTGCTAAATGGGCGCACGACTTCCGTAATTATACTATTGCACATTGATTTCGACTTTGTGCAGCAGTACAATTGTAGAAATCGTGCGTCTTTAAAGCAAGCGGGGAGGTAAGGTGGAAGTCACTTCAAGTGGACAGTCGTAAAATATATTATAAAGCAAAAAATTTTTGTTCTATAAAAAAGACGTCGTTTTTCAAACTTTTTTTCTTAATAACTTTTTAACGAATAACGATCGACGACCAAAACTTGTTGATGATTACTCAGGGATATGACCTTGACAACATGTCAAAATTAAGGGTCATGGGAAGGAGGGGGGGGGGGGGTTCCCTGATCTGGAGATTTACCAAAACCAAAATTCTCAGCTTTAAAATAAATTTTCTGCTATAAAAACGACTTTCTAGTTTACTTTAAAAACGAAATGCTAGATTCGACTCCGTCGAAATAATATTTTTTGCAATAAATTTATTTACAGATTTTCGGCACATTACCATTTCTCTAATAGGATGTCTGATTGAGCATAAATTATTAAATTGCTTGTCAATTTAATTTGTGATATTACTACAGTAGTTTAGCATTTCTAAATCCGAAAAATCAATTTGGTGCATAGTTTAAGTGACATAAGTATAAATTCACGAAATTATTTAAACATCTAAGATCTCGCTTCAACAGTTATAGACTTTGACTCTTGTTGCGTTATTATTTACTATCTACCGTTGGTGCATTGGAAAATAGATTTTTTATTTCACTTGCACATTGACCTCTTCTTTTGTTTAAAACGTTGTGTTTTCTCTGAAACTTTTTATCTTCACCGTTCTTTCAATTATTTTACATACATCATGACAAAAAATCACATAAATTATAAAAGTAATAGAGAGTTTTTGCAATAACGTAAATTCAAATAACGTAAACGCTAAAGTCATGTTATCTCCTTTTCTTAATTAGCTGTTAAGAAGAAGATAACTTGATCTTAGTCATCTGAATAAACGGTATTGCGAAAATTCTTTATTATTGCAATAAGAAGAACGTTAATTTTTATTTTCTTTACGTAATTTATTTGTTTTAGACGTTTCACACGCCAAGTTTCGGTGACGAAGACTTCGACATACCAACTATTCATCCTCAATCGCATCAGCAGCAGCAGCAGCAGCAGCAACATCATCAACATGACTCCATGCAAGCATATGGTCAGCCACAGGTATGCTTCGATTCAATAATGTTTGAATAAATATTATGTTATACGTTTTCATGTTACATTATATTCCAATAACAAAACATTTATTAAAGACTCTCAAAATTGGAAAAACATTAAAAAATATATGGCAAATGAAAGCGCGATAATTGGATAAAAATAAGCGCAAAAATAGGAACCTAAAATATTGATAAAAGGATTCAATGGCTCTTTAAACAAAAAAGAGTAGTTAAAAAGTATATCACAAACAGTAGGTTTGTTTCTGTCGCATGCTCCAATATGCTCCCGCTTCCTCCAACCGTAGCTACTTACTCAACCGCGCTCGTTAGAATGAGTAGATGCTATGGTAGAAACATGTTGAAGCATGTTGGAGTATGCGACGCTAACAATCCTATTATGTCTGCATATATTAAAACAATTCTACAGTTACTAATTCAATTTCCATACATGTAAACAATAACTTCCATCCGATCATGATAACAGCTGATTTACAAAAAATGTATAAACAGATTTTCATTAATAAGTCGAGATTACTGGCGTATTTAATGACGTTTTTTATCAGACGAAGAAATAAAAGAGTATTATTTAAATATCATAACCTACGGGCAATCATGCGCCTCTTTTTTAGCGGTACGAAGCGTTAAACAAACATCGTTTTGCAAACGAGACGGAGAATTGGTATCCACAAACATCGTGAGTTATACTTCGGGACTTATATATAGACGATGTTTTAATTTATATAATGTTATAAACGAGAGTATTCCATTTTATCAAGCAGTCATTGGGGAGGGAGAATTCTCCGGATTTGATTTCGCGCGGCGTGACTCTCGATGGCTTGAGTACGAATTTATTGTGGTGGTCGGATTCACTATAGCTTTCAGAATGTGCGAGGGAGCTACAACTGACTCACATAGATGAGCCGTCTAAACAAGATCCTAAAATTATACGATCCGAGGAAAAACTTGAAAGACGAATTTTCATTTCTCAATTCGCCTCCGATTCTATAATCAAAACAATTTTGGGCAAGTTTTTCCTCTTTAACTAAGATTGAATGAATGTTGGCGTGGTGTCGACGATTTATTATAAAATCGAAGAGAGTCTCCGAATCGCGAGTCGGTAGTTTATCGGTTAAAGAATTGCAACAATCGCAATTGATTCTAATTGAGTAGATCTAAATATAATTTTTTGGAAGAGAGTTGGCACGAGTTAACTAGCAAGGGTCATGTAAACAAGAGCAAGTAAACAAGACCTTTTATAAACCTGAGCCCATTCGTAGACGGAGAAAGAATTCTCAGCATGAGCGGTAGACTACAATGATCGACTTTAAATTACAATAAAAAACATTCTTGTCTTGCCTACGAGATGCCGATTTACAAAGTTAGTGTTCGAGCGACAGCATTGTCGTATGCTTCATGCAGGTTCGCAGGCCTTGCTATCATCAATTCGCGAGAGATTTTTCTTTAAATGGGCACAATGTTGCTCGGGAGAAAGTGAGGGGATGCGTGTTCCAAGGCTAATCCGAGGACATCGACCCAAATAATGGGATCGTTACCGTCAAATAGAATAACTTATCAGCGCATTCTTCTAATCCCACCAAATACAGAGCATTGCCTTCTTTTTGTGGATATTCCGCTTTGGCGTTGATGTCGATGGTTGGCCTGGATCGCAAATAGTTTTTCGGCGTTTGGGGTTATCGAAATAGATCCACTTTTCATTGCCAGTTATAATTCGGTGCAAAAATCCCTTTCTTTGTTGCCTAGCAAGCAGAATTTCGCAGATGGTTTTTTGCCTTTCAATGTCTTTTGGCTTCAATTCATATGGGATCGATTTTCTTTCCTTATAGATTTTTCCAAGGCTTTCAAACGGAAATAACAGATTGAGCACAATTTAATGCTTCTGCAAGTTGTTTTTGCGTTTGACATAGGTCTTCATCTACTAATGCCTGTAATTCTTCGCCTTCAAATGCTCTTGGTCGTCCAGAACGCTCTTTGTCCTCCACATCAAAATCACCACTTTTAAAGCGTCAAAACCATTCTCTGCATGTTTTATCGGAAGGAGCATTATCACCATAAATTTTTACAAGCATTCGATGAGCTTCAGCTGCAGTTTTCTTTCATTTGAAGCAAAAGATTAATTAACACTTCGCGCAAATGATGCTTATTTGGCTCAAATGTCGACATTTTCGATGCAATGTAAAAAGCAATGTTATTGATGCAAACGTATACTTTTATATACTGAATTTTATTGATAGATGGTAAAACTAAAAAATTAAGTTTGATTTAGATATTAGAGTTATCAGCAGTTCTAGCTAGAGCTATTCGCCGCTAGATGGACGGAACTTTTTGATTTACCTAATATAAGGAGTCTTAATTTGATTTGTAGTACGGACTTTTTTTATTGATAATAGCTATTTCTATTTTTGTATTAAACGCGTATTTAATATTTTACTTTTTAAATACTGAAAATATAATAAATTTGATGAAGAATGTGAATCACATTCATATTCCAAATTTTAAATGATTTAACGTATAAAGTATGCAAAAATGTAAAAAGCGAAAATTATTTTTACAATTTATACTGTCGTTAATAAAATTGCATACTTCTTGAAATGCAACTCTATGATGATCTCGCGCAGTTTGCGTCCAAGATCCCGGCTCTTTTTTTATCGTTGCTCTGGCTTTATTGTTATAATTTGTTTAAAACAAAAAATAAATTTTAAATTATAACCCAGATCTAATTATGCACATAAATAACTATTACAATTACAAATTTTGAGCATTACGGCTTACGAGCTGAAAGATTCGTTATAAGGTACAAAATAAACTTATTATATGTTGATGTTAAAAGTGTTGATGTAATATCTTAAACTTTAGCGATTTATCGATTAAGTATATTAATATTTATCCTTTTATAATAACAAGATACTGTTTCTATAAAATCTACCTTAATACTATTTTTTTATTTCAAATAATTTAGATAGAATATGTCATTTAATTTGAATTATGCGATGGAGTACAGTGTTATTTTGATTTATTGCCTTTACGTTTGTCAGCCGAAGTGTTAGAACCATTACAGGACTGGCCAATA
>NW_017306049.1:1843101-1858297 GCF_001594115.1 Trachymyrmex septentrionalis | reverse complement strand
TATATATATATATATATGACATGATGTCAGTGCATTGATTTTTTTAAGGACTTTTACCGGACGCTCACGCTCAACCTACCCGCGGTAAATCGGCAGACAAGGTTTATTTTACACTTTATACAATTTTCAACTGGTACGCAAAATTTGAGTTTTAATCAAATGACATTAAAAAATGTTCACTGGCTCCCGAATTATATTGTCGATGTCGATTATGCTGGATCTATTATTACACTAGCGAATAAAGGTCGGGAACAAAAAACTCGCAAATCTTATATCGCCTTATTTATATGCTTCGCGACTAAAGCAATGCACTTGGAGACTGTTAGTGTACAATACTTTGTATTTCACTGAAGAATGATTCTAAATGCAGCCGAAAAGTTCTATTTGCAAAACAAGTTAAATGTTTGTAATTCAATTAATAGATTCGATTTGCCTACGCGTTGCGATTCTAAAATAGGATAGTTATGTTTTTTAAGATACGAGTTTCTTCTCTATGTTACGCGTTCTCTATGATTAATTGTATCCATTTCCCGCGTACGGCGTAAGGAAAAGAAGACATGGCAGCACGGATGTAACGGCAAGAGCGCACGCTGAACATTCAAATAAAGAACTTTTTATCAATGAATCTTAACCAGTCATTTTTTTTACGCGAGAATTCATTTACTCCGTCTAAAGGCAAAGGTAGTGATAACATTAAGTATACAATGTTCATGCTACAAAAAATTTTTACATTATTTGAACACCAATTACTGTACTTTTATTTGCCCTATATATTTTTTAATATGTTATATTCTGTTGTAGGATGACCACATTTTAAATTGAATGTTTATACAAATATCTTACCCTATTTTTCTATTATCGTCTCTGGTAATATGCAGATGGAGAGAACCTGTCCCGATGATCTTAATCTTGACATATGTTATCGAGATCATGATCCTCAGTAACCTCCAACAAGTTTTAGCTCGTTATTCGTTAAAAAGTTATTAACAAAAAAGTTTTGAAAAATGATATCTTTTTCTATATTATATAAAACAAAAATTGTCTGCCTTAAAATATATTTTCCACGCGAAACGAGATCCCCTCCCTTGCTTAGAGGCTCACAATTTTCCACGCGAGATCCAACTGCATGAAAAATCGCCCCCAGGCATAGGAGAAGGTGGGATGGAACTCACTTTGCGTGGAAAGTCGTACGCCCCTTGGCAAGGAGGAAGATGGGATGGATTTTGTTTCGCATTGGAAAATGTATGCGTAGAGGCAGTACGTGCCGCCAAATATTATATGTGGTCTAATATTGTATGTGGCAGAAATAAGATGTTATTTTCTTAATTTTTTTGTTGTTAATAATTTTTTAACAAATAATGAGCAATGGCTAAAATCTGTTGATATTATTCAGGGTATAATCTTGATAACATTTGTCAAGGTCATCAGAGTGGGTTTTTCCATTGACATATTTATCGCATCTCTTCTTTGAAGTCTTTTGAATAATTTTAGTGTAGCTTCACCGAAAAAATGATATTCTCAATTTAATAAAATAATATTCTTTGCTTAAGATTTTCTACTTATTTTTATAAGAATCTCAGCTCTATAAAGCTAGCAAGACCAAATCAGCAGAATTAAATCGTATTTGTCGGAATTTTTAGTACTCATTTTGTACTTTATATCTAATGATATACTTGTAAATTACAATATATCATTAATGATAATTTTATACCGCGTGCCATTTCGAAAAAAATCGTGGCGATGCTAACCCGAGAATGATCGCGTACCGGTATTTTGCCATATTCTTCAGTTTCCTATTTATATCTTTCAATTTATTGGTACTATTATGTTTTTACCTTTACGTAAATGTTCGTTAATGTTTTTTTATATAATAAAATAGATGACATAAACACGCTTATATCTACATAAAATATATTTGTAACGATCTAAAAAATTATAGCGCGCGCACTTACGTTAGTGTCTTTGTCGTCTCCGCTAGTCTCCGCCATTATTATGTTTTTATAAATAAAAAATAAAATTGTTATAATTTTTTTTATTATTTCATTACATATTAATAATTTTAACAAATAAAAAAAAGATATTGTAAAATTAAAATAAAGATATATCATATAAATACAATTATTTCCAGTAATTATTACGTTCCTTTGTTTTTAATTGATTAATATAAAGCATTATCAGAATGTTTTCTTATTAATTATTACTTATAGTAATTATAATTATATATGTATTCTCTAATTATAACACATATATGTGCGAAAATATATTTCGGTCAAAATGATCAGGATGTGCCTACTAATGTTAGTTTCGAGACGCGCCTACTCCCGGGTTAATATTAAGCTGGCAGGACTAATTTAAAAGAAAAGAAAAAAAGAAAAATAATATCAGAAATTAATAACGATTGAATTTGTACTATTTTGTACTGCCAAAAACATTTCTATATTACATGTCATTTCAAGAAAGCAGTGCTAATTTAATTTAAGCTGGCAGGACCATAAAAAAAAACAAGTCAAGGGCAAAAATTAACATAACTGAATTTGTACAATTTGTATATACCATTGAAAGTAAGTTAATATTTTATGTTTTCTCCTTAAATGACTTTATTAGTACAAAGTAAGAGTCAGCGCATTCCTTTAAAAAGACATATAATTAAAGACATAAATTAAAAGTACAGAAAAGATAAAAAAAAGAAGAAAAGATGTATACTAAGAAATAATAACGGTGAAAGGTAAACATATAACATTACAAGTTTCGGCTACCGGATTGAGCCCTCTTCAGATGTTAACATAATGGAAACAGAATTAAAAAATAATTGTCGCAAAAGTTCACAAATTAAGAATACACGCAGTTCAGTTGAGTATCGATGTAGAACTCGACATGATTCGTACGATTGAACAGTCAAAAAAGTGTTATGTCTCATAGCAAAGTTCTAGTTGATAAAAAAGAAAAAAGAAAAAAATCTTTTATGAAAAAAGTAAACTTAAATAAATTGACAACCGTATTACGATAAGAATAGTTACGTATAATTACGATAAGAAGTAAAAACTCACCAGCAAACATATGTAAAAGATCAAAACTAATGTATCTATATAAGTATAACAAATATAGTATAAAAGCATAAAGTACAGTTATAAAATACAGTATAAAAGCATAAAGAAAAATAGAATACAGATGTAAAAACGGACATTGTGTATCGACTAATGTGAACGCTCGCTGAAACAAATCATCACGCACTGAGAGAGGAGACGGGCCGTATAAAAAAAGTCAAACTTTATTTACAATGGGTAAATATGCCTTATGAAGACCTTCAGTGTCCGTTTGTAAATTAAGACTGTTTTTCTGCTTCTTAATGTAAAGCATTTCGGAAATTAAACGTTTCTTATAACAAGGCTCTTTATCTAAGATTTTGACGTTGTCCCATTGGAAATCGTGATTACACTGTAGCCTATGTTCGGTGATGACAGAATGGACAGAAGTTTTATGTCTGATTACGATGTTCAGTAATTCTGGTTTTCAATTGTCTGCCCGTCTGTCCAACATAAGACGCATCGCAATTGTTACACGATATTTTATATATTATACTATATTGCTTTTCGATGTATGAAAACAAACGTCCTTCTGTACTTTTATGTATTTACCCAATTTATTAGGGCTATGAAAAGATACCCTGATGTCGTTTTTATTAAATCTTCTAAATTTCTCCGTGTGACGAGGAATGTATGAAACCGTAAGCCAAGAAGCAGTTTCATTCACACAGACTTTGTCAGTCAGATCATTATGTACTTTGTATCTATTTTTAATTAAATTTTTAATACGTTGATTAACAGTATCAAAAATAAAATTCAATGGATAGTACATTAGTTTTGATCTTTTACATATGTTTGCTGGTGAGTTTTTACTTCTTATCGTAATTACGGTTGTCAATTTATTTAAGTTTACTTTTTTCATAAAAGATCTTTTTCTTTTTTCTGTTTTATCAACTAGAACTTTGCTATGAGACATGACACTTTTTTTATTGTTCAATCGTACGAATAATGTCGAGTTCTACATCGATACTCAACCGAACTGCGTGTATTCTTAATCTGTGAACTTTTGCGACAATTATGTTTTAATTCTGTTTTCATTATGTTAACATCTGAAGAGGGCTCAATCCGGTAGCCGAAACTTGTAATGTTATATGTTTACCTTTCACCGTTATTATTTCTAGTATACATCTTTTCTTCTTTTTTTATATTTTCTGTACTTTTAATTTATGTCTTTAATTATATGTCTTTTTAAAGGAGTACGCTGACTCTTACTTTGTCCTTCATTTGTTGTTATTTATTTTATATACGAAGAGTTGTATTTTTGTTATTTATTAGTACATACTTACAATCTATAATATGAAGCATTCACGTCACAAACCTTTGAAACATTATTTTATTTTTTCTTTAAATTTGCTAATGTACCTATTCAACCTATTCTACAGATAAAAATATGAAACACGTGTTTTGCGAAAAAAATGTAAGATTTTTTTTTAAATTGACGCTTGTAAATTGCAGAAATTTATAAAAAACGTCGCTTATAAGAACATTAAAATTATCATATTGAAACAATTAGTCATACAAAAAAATGCAAAAGAGATTTTTCGAGATTAAAAGTCCGATTTTAAAGATCTTAAATTGTTCTAATTGTTATATAAACATGATAAATTAAAAATAACTCATACATAGAATAATTTAAGATCTTTAAAATCGAACTTTTAATCTCGGAAAATTTTGCATTTTTTTGTACGACTGATGTTTTTGACGATATAATAATTTGAATGTTCTCATAAGCAACGTTTTTTATGAATTTCTGGAACTTACAAGCGTCAATAACTTTACAAAAAAAAAATCTCACATCTTTTTCACGAAACACGTGTTTCATATTTTTATCTGAAGAACATATTAGCACATTAAAAAAAATAAAATGATGTGTCAAAGGTAAATGCCTCATAGATTGTAAGTATTATATATACTAATAAAGTTGTTTAAGGAGAAAACACAAAATATTAATTTACTTTCAATGGTATGTACAAATTAGTACAAATTAAGTTATGTTAATTTTTGCCCTTGGGGGGCTTGTTTTTCTTTTTTTTTTTTTATAGTCTTGTCAGCTTAAATATTAAACTATCAGCACAGCACCACTGTTTTCTTGGAAATGACATATAATATGGAATCGTTTTTGATAGTACAAAATAGTACAAATTTAATTATATTGATTTTTGATATTATTTTTCTTTTTTTCTTTTATTTTGAATTGATCCTGCCAGCTTAATATTAAGCTAGCAGCACCACGATTTTTTTTCGAAATGTATCACACGATAAAATTATCATATTAATGATATAATTTAGTCCAAATGAGTACTAAAAATTCCGATAGGTCTGATTTGATTCTACTAATTTGATATCCTGCTAGCTTTATAGAGTTAATAATCTCTTCTAAAATAGGTACGTGCGTGTGTGCGCGCGCGCCGCGAGTATTCTGTACGTTTTCAGAGCAGTACGTCTTTTTGCGCTAGCGACATTTGTCGACTATTTGTGGAAAAGAGACCTATAGTTTAAGTATAATATATTGCAGTGCCTAGCAAGGCTTTAATAGACCAATGGAGGCGATGGAGGAGAAGATAATAAAGTGGCTAGAAAAAAAAAGTTAATCGATTTGACAAAGGTTTATGTAAATTTCTAAGATATATACATTGTACATATATATTTTTGCACGAACTATATATTAATCTTTTTATTAAATCATTGCCAAGAGGTATACCGCTGATCAAAATCCTGTATACTGATGCCTACTAATGCATAATTTCTGGGCATTATTACTGCCAAATTGTTTACCTAATATTTTACAATAATTTATTTAATTTAGTGACCACCTCATCTTGACGATTTAATAAAAAAATTAAAATCTGTAAATTATTTTTGTAGTAATGAGGATTTCTATGCAAAGATTAATCACGATTATTATAAGAAAATAAAAAACGTATGACACTAGCCACCAGTTGTATTAGAGCACTTGGTAAAGGAAGCGAAATGGCTTACAGAAGTAAAATCCTAGTGAAAACAAAACGCGAATAATAAACGAGTGAATTCTGAATATACAATATTTTATAATATTCTCAACCTATATTAATTGTTAATTTGATTGGAAGGATAATGTGTTCGAATTTCTAATGACAATTATTTATTAACTTTGTAGGAGAATGATATGATCGAATTTTAACGACATTTTTATGTATTTATTAAATATCGTTTTTAAATATTGACGATGACTTAATAATATTGAAGATGACCTAATAATGGTCGAAACGTCTATTATTATATTTTATGATAAATAAAAGTATATTTTATTTGCAACAAAAAATAGCATTGACTTTCATGCTTTTTTCTTTAAATTGAATTAATATTTACCTAATGGTCACTAGTGTCTAGTAATGGGTATTGATGCTAGTAATACTCGTTAAATGCCTAGTAATACTCGCTAATTCCCAGTAACCTTCGCTAATGCCTAGTAATACTCAAATAATTTCTAAACAATGTTTCTATTAATAAAAAAATAGAAAATGTAGTCAAATTAATATAAGAAACATAGTTTAGACATTATTTAGTATTGCAGTTTTTTGTACATTTTGTCACACTGTTGAAAAAAATGTGTCGAATTTAATATAAATTACATGTATCAAATGGTCCACTCAAATTTTTTGGTAAATTTAACACAAGATGAATATGTTAAACGGTTATATAAATATTAGAGATGGTGGTATTACGGCCTCCCATTTATACAATAACTTGGTAAATAAACAAAATTTAAATTTAAAATATAAATTAATAATATGATTCACTTAGAATAAATTAATATAAATAAATAGAAGGGCTACGAGCTAATTAACTAATATACATTTATTTGCATAGAATATATGCAAATAAATGTATATATCGTACGTATACAACATTTTTGAGTATAAGCAGCTCAGTAAAAATTTCAATACTAAAAATAGTACACATAGTATAAACTATAAATTAACTGTAGAACTATACAATTGATTATCAATTATACACTACGCAAAAAAATTAGGGAAGCACTTTAAAACCTACAAATTTTGTCGATTTTAAGAAATTAATATCTCGGCTTCCAGGAATCACAGAACATTATTCTTTAGCGAATTAAAGTAGAGCTTTTATCCTTTAGTTTTAAAGGCTCTACTTTAAAATGACTTAAATGAGTTTTCGTCCCATTAAATTATTTTTTTCGTGAAAACCAAAAGCAGAGAGTGTTAAGAATTTTAGGAGCTGAGTTAACAGGTTTCAAAGTAAACTATATTTGTGTGTGTGTGTGTGTGTGTGTGTGTGTGTGTGTGTGTGTGTGTGCGTGCGTGCGTGCGTGCGTGCGTGCGTGCGTGCGTGCGTGCGTGCGTGCGTGCGTGCGAGCGCGCGCGCGCGCGCGCGCAAGATACACTAACCCCTTTATTAAGACGCTTCACTAAAGGGTGATTGCCGATCGCACTATCCGAGATGAGTGAAATCACAGACCGAGTAGTATTAAATGAGTATGAACCAATGGTCTTTGCTTCTTGAGACAGAAATTCGAGGACGTTGCTTCTAGAAAGAAAGGCGTTGTCTGATGTTTCTGACAAAAATCCCACCAAGATTTAAGCAGGCGAGTATATTGCTTGATCGTGGCTGGAATTAGCGAGATCATGATCTCTACTGATAATGGGACGAATTGCAATAAGAACGCTTACCTGATAACTTCCCTGCTACCAGAGAAAGATTTTTCCACTCTGGATGGTAAGGCGAAGATATGAGAGACTGAGAAGGCATGAAAAACAAAAGATTCAAAATTAAGAGATAATGAAACATAGGAAATCAAGGTTGCGATGGTCACTAGGAGACCACCAGAACTCCCGAGGCTTCACCACAATTTCATCCCACAATTTACGTAAAACTTTAAGGAGTAAAATGATTGGCGGGAAAGCATAAACATACAAGAACGCCAATCCAAGATAAAGGCGTCGATTGCTTAAGAACTCAGGTTGGGAAATCAGGAAGCATTGATTTCTACCTTGGCGTTAATTGACGACGCGAAAAGATCTGCCTCGAAGGTATCAAACGTATCTTTAATTCGATTAAACCATTCAAGCGTCTTTAATCGAATTAAAGATACGTTTGATACCTTCGAGGCAGATCTCTTCGCGTCGTCAAAAATCATTCCGTGTCTGTATTTGAGATACATGATTTACTATCTAGGATTACATTCTCAACTGACGTGACGTAGGATGCGAAAAGGTAGATGTTCCGTTTCTCACACCATTTTCAAATACCTCTTGTGACGTCTGACAAGAAGGGATGTTGTACCGAACGAAATTTATTTATATAAGAGATGGTTATCAATTCGGAGAAGAATGTCGGAATCCCTGCGATCTCGAGCAAAACACATTAGGGCAAAGAAGGCTTCCTTTAGTATCAATACATTTATATGGAGCTTTGTATCATCAGTTGACCATCAACCATGCGTGCGTTGACCCTCACAGACCACTCTCCAACCTGTCAAGGACGCGTCTGAGTAAATTTTACATGCAAAAGGTTCTGAACGGATGGGATTAAATTGATTGGTATCAGAGAATATCTTGAGCCACCAGTCGAAGTCGTCCTGTAAATAAGATGGAATTAGCATCTCTCTAGAATAGTCTTCCGAAAAGAAGCTCAGGGAAAAAAACATTTTTTTTCTTAAATCTTTTAGTATAAAGAGGGCTATATTGCACTGCTGGAAAAATCGACGCTACAGATCCGATCATACTTGCAAAATCTTCTATACATAGAACAATGCGATTTTCACGAGAGCCTTTTAATAAAAAAAAAAAAAGATTCCTCCTATCGGGTGGAATAAATATAGATTGTTGCTCTGAGTCGAATATAAACCTCAGGTATTTACATCTTGACGACGGTATAAATTGCGATTTGATATAATTAATGAGAAACCCGAGAGAGAAAAGCAAATCTAAGGAGGCCCAAACATTTTTATTACATTCTTCCTCAGATGCGCCTAGCAAGAAATCATCTAAATAAACTAGATTGGAAGCCCCTCGCGCGTAGTGAATCTGAATACTGGGTGCAAAATTTTTGTAAAAATATAGAGGGTGCCACCGAAAGACCGAAGGGGAGAGATGTAACTCATATAATTGGCCTCTCCACTGAAATTGTAGATATCTCCAATGAGAATGATGGATGGGAATCAGCAGATAAGAGATCTTCGAGATCTATGGAAGCCATTTTGAAATTCGGAAGCATGACCCGAATTACTGTATATCTTTGAGTTTGAAGTATGGGGGGGGGGAAGTGATGTACAAGTTTTGATATGTTAGATTCAAAATGAATCGCATCTGCCCGAGGATTTCTTAATTATGAAAAAAGAGAAGAAAAATTGATCGTTGGATGGACCGACCTTCGTCAGAGTGCCTTTCTGAAGCAGCCGTACGATTTCCGTGTCACAAAAAGCCGATTCTGCCGCCGAGAAGGCTTTTCTGAAGAAGGGCGAGGATGAGATAATGTGATGAAGGGAATTACGAAACTCTCCACTGCCTTTAAGATCACTACATCCGAGGTTAAATCTATCCTATAAGGCTAAACGGCTAGTCGAGCTTATGTGCGTTAATGATGAACTCAAGATCTGAATTGCGATCTCCTCCCGCGCCTCTGCGAAGAGCTTCTCCTCAGTCGATAGTACGAGGTTCGGCAAGGAGGGGCTTTCGCGGTTTTTTGTAACAGATTGCGTAATGCGAAAAAGCTGATTTTTTTTGTTACTTCTGCTGTTATTACTGAGGGTTGTATCTTTTGGGTTGATTGTTGTTTCTTTTTTATCATCCTGTTGGTGACCTTTTCAATTGCCTGAGCGGCATTCACCTTGTCCGTGACGTTATTCCCAAATAACAACTCGTCCACTGAAGCCGAGTCTGATGCTGCCTTCCCCAGAAAGTTTAAAAAAGGAACGATAAACGCACGTTTGGTCTTAGACAAATCACAAAATGATGGTCGGTCAGTAAACGAATATTTTCTGATCCTGAAAATGGCTGTTCTTGCCTCTGATGATGCATGAAAAAGCTCAAGATTAGCGAGCTCAGAAAATTCCTATGCTAGAGCATTTAGCAAGGCACTTACTTCCAACTGGGATTGGCTCTGATGCTTGTCTTGCGTGACCACCGTCGCACTGAGGTTAAGTAGAATCTCTTTGTTTACCCTTGGTGGGATGAGGAAAACAATTTCGTTCTTAGATTGGTATTTGGCGAGCAAGACCTTCTTGGGATCATTGCTCAGGCCTGTACGAACGACTGACACTGACTTGGTCGTTTTCAAAATGACCGGAAGCCACGAGGATGCTATAGGCGACTGCGATTGAGCTCCAAATAATTCCTTGATGAAATAATCGTAACGATTTGTCGTGAGACGATGAGCGGGATCTCTTCGATCTCTTGTTCGAACTTTCCGAACGGCTAGATCTGGAACGAGATCTCCTGTCATGCGAGTTTTTACGATGTTTGTGCCTCCTCAATTCTCTCACGAGGCTCAGAAACCGATTTTCTTCGTATTTGTGCATGCTAACATCAAAAAAGTCCACCGAAATATTACCAATTCATGAGACTGAATATGATCTCTGTCGATTCCACAAGAACAGAAAACATAATAGCAGGAACATGGCGGCATCGGGGCAGGGAACGCCACAAGCTTGGAGAGCGCCATCTTCAGCTTTAGGGTTTCTATGAACTCTGTTGGTAACACGAAGACATGACTACATAGTTATTACATTATCCATCCAGACAAGACATAACTCAAAATATATACATTCAAATAAAATGTTAAATAGTAAACAACTCAAATATACATATATTCGTGTGATAATACGTTCGAATTGAAGAAAAATAAGGAAGTAGGTGTAATTAAATGCTAAAATGTACTTTAGAAATACTTGAAAGTAAAAATTTGTTATAAACTTTGTCTATTGGCATATCAGCATCATAGTGTAACGGCGAGCTATTGAATATATAAAATAATTTCATAAGTAATCATTATTATTTGCTATATAATGGCGGAAATATTAAGGGGGACCACAATATTTACACTGGCATAATGCCACCTTCTCCTCTACACAAGTAAAACAAAAAACTATTGAAAAAACGTCAGTAACGATTACAAGTAAACGTTTTCAATACGTTATAAATGTCCGTGTAGGAAACATTAGAAATAACGATCAATTAAACGTTTATGAAATCAGTATAAAAACTATTATAACGTGTTTTTTTTTACTGTAAAAAAACCATTTTAATACATTTACCTACAAGTTTAGCTAACGTTTCTACAATATCTACAATACATAACCCATTTTTATAAAGGATCCTGGACGTTCGTTTACTGATAAAAATGTATGTAATTTTATATAGAAGTTACATGTATAGGATCGGAAAATTACCTAAATATGACTGAAAATTTTGTGTCATATGTATTATTAGGTAATTTTCCGGTCATATAAATGTAATTTTTATGTAAAATTATATACATTTTTTTAAGTGTTTGTTTTTCGGTGCGAAGCGCGGAGTGCACACCACTGACATACGAGAAAGTCACCGAAGTGAGATAACAATAGCATTTATAAATACTGATTTCAATATATGCATAGAATGAAGAAATAAACTTCGAAATATTTCAATTGATACTTTTATTTATGATAATAAAAGCAGATATATTCATACATTTTTTTAAGGAATACTTCTTTTCATTGTAGCATTTAAATATATATATGTATATATTACTAATATATATATATATATATACATATACAGGGTGACCCATTTTAACTTCCCCACCGGATTATCTTGAAAGGAATGCATTTTCTGAAAAAAAGTTTCGGATATAAGTTTTAGCATTTTTCCCTGGCTATTTAATGGCAATATTGAATTTGACCTTGAGTGTGAATGTGGAGGTCATTTAAAGGTCAAGTTAATTTTTTTAAATGGGAACCACTATTTTTTATCGCAGATTTGGAAAGAGCGGAAAATTTCACGTCCGAATATGACCTTGATAATGATCTACAGTTCAATGTCAAGGTCGTTTCAAAGTGAAAGTTCCAGACGTCCATTACGACAAAATATCACGGCGGGATTGCTTTGTTTGGAAAAATGTTAGATGCGTAAGTTTCAGTATTTCGAGTTGGCTTCCTGGTGGTGACCTTGAAAGTAACCTTGGAACCAAGATTAGGGGTCATTTGAAGGTCAAAATATTTTTCTTAATGGAACCAACTATCTTTGAATCCGGGATCGAAAAGAGCGGTAAATTCTGCGTTCAGACATATCATTTTGTAATTAAAAATAATTTTATCAACTCTGGCTTTAATGTTTTAAATAAGTGTTCCTGTTTAATGCGTTATTTGTAGGTCCCTGCTCTTGGCATTATCTACGATCAACGACGTGGACGTAGCAGAAATCTGATCCCTTCGGGGTGTTGGTTTAAAGTGAGTAATCCCCTTGCCTCTCACGTATTTTGACCTTCAAATGACCCCTAATCTTGGTTCCAAGGTTACTTTCAAGGTCACCACCAGAAAGCCAACTCGAAATACTGAAACTTACGCATCTAACATTTTTCCAAACAAAGCAATCCCGCCGTGATATTTTGTCGTAACGGACGTCTGGAACTTTCACTTTGAAACGACCTTGACATTGAACATAGATCATTATCAAGGTCATATTCGGACGTGAAATTTTCCGCTCTTTCCAAATCTGCGATAAAAAATAGTGGTTCCCATTTAAAAAAATTAACTTGACCTTTAAATGACCTTCACATTCACACTCAAGGTCAAATTCAATATTGCCATTAAATAGCCAGGGAAAAATGCTAAAACTTATATTCGAAACTTTTTTTCAGAAAATGCATTCATTTCAAGATAATCCGGTGGGGAAGTTAAAATGGATCACCCTGTATATATATATATATATGCATACATACATATTTTAATATACAGGGTGTCCGGCGAGACTCTAGCAATAATTTACAGGAAGATAGATGGGATTAAACTGAGTCGAAAAGTCTTTTACCATTTTGCAATTTTCGCAATAGTTAACAAGATATTAATTAAAAATCGCTGAATATTGGTCTTCAATAATATTTTATTCAAATATTATCAACTTTGCAGAAAAACAGCAAGACAAAAGTTGCCCACGCACGCACGCACACACACGCGCGCGCGCGCGCGCACACACACTATACATATGTATAAATCATTATAAATCAATATATGCATAATAAAGATTCTCAACTCGTGATCTTTGATTTTATTATTTACTTATATATAATTTTGATCGCCCACCAATCAGCAAACGAATCCCATTTACGCTTCTCCGTACTTATTTTGCAATGAAACCTTCAAAAATTGCCAGTTTTGAAAAAATTATAAGTTAAGTCTAAATAAAAATTATAAATCTACATTATTGATACGCTAAATACAATATAATTATAAGAATAGAATGAAAAACTGCAATGCGTTATGATGTTATACTATGAAACTAAACTGCATTCCAACAAGTACTTTACATAGTGGAACACAGTGTAACGTCCTAGCTGGAAAACAGTCATTGTAACTTAATAAATTCATGTCTTTTAATTAAAATGATATATAATTTCAATGCGATCCTTCACCATTCACTTAATACTTTTCATTTATATTTTATTTTAAAAAACAATGATTTTAATTAAAATGATATATAATTTCAATGCGATCCTTCACCATTCATTTAATACTTTTCATTTATATTTTATTTTAAAAAACAATGATTTTAAAACGTTTGTACAACATGGTTATTTAACCGTTTCCTAAAAAACGTTTTTAAAATAACCTTCAACAGTTTTAAAACAAAAATAAACATTCCTAAACATTTTAACATCGTTGTTTTACTTGGGTAAAAGAATAAATACAAAAAAGATAATATATCGTCATACTTTATAAACAAACAGTGGAAGCTATTCTTTCAGTGTTTTAATATTAATATTTATATGTAAAATTAATCCATATTTTATTTATTCATCCTAGGATTTACGTATTAAACTTATGTATTAAATTAGCTTCTAAATTAATTAAAGTTTGCTGAACGTTGTTTATCGCAGACAATGCATTTATACTTTCCATTTGTAAAGAGTATATACTTTTTATGTATTAATTAAGATGATTGAATATTGTAATTAAACATATATATATATATATTGGGTTGTCCGGAAAGTCCGTGCGGATTTTTAAGCAAAAATTCAAACGACAAATTTTTATTGTTAAAAGTAATTTTATTCTGTAACATATGCACCATTATTTTGCGCAATACTTTTCCATCTTTTGGGTAATTTCAAAATTCCCCTCTCGTAGAAGTCCTGGGGTTTTTCGGCGAAAAAGCTGTCCAAGTAGTTTTTGAGGAGTTCCAAAAAAGCAAAGTTTAAACCATTAATTGAATTTTGTAGCGACCGAAATAAATGATAATCCGAGGGTGCAATGTCGGGGGAATATGGTGGATGAGGCAAAACATCCCAGCCAAGCGCCAATAATTTTTGTCGAGTCTGTAAACTTGTATGAGGTCTGGCGTTATCATGATGAAAATCGACGCCTTTCCTATTGATCAATTCCGGACACATTTTGGTGATTTCCACCTTCAATTTATCCAACTGTGAACAATACTTGTCCGAATCGATGGTTTTGTTGTTCGGTAGTAGTTTCGGTAGTTTCATAGTACACTATCCCTTTCCAATTCCACCAAATGCAGAGCATTACCTTCTTTGGATGTAAACCTGCCTTCGGAGTGGTCGATGGCGGTTCACCTCGCTTGCTCCATGACCTTTTACGCTCGACATTATTATAAATTATCCACTTTTCGTCGCCTGTTATGATACGCTTCAAAAATGGATCGTATTCGTTGCGTTTGTATAGCAAATCGCTGATGGAAATGCGATCAATACGATTTTTTTCAGTTAAGTCGTGCGGTACCCAAACATCAAGCTTTTTTATAATCTGGAGCTTGTTTAAATGTTCGGAAACAACTGATTTGCCAATGTTTAACCTTGCTGCGATTTCCCGAACTGTGATTTGCCGATCGGAATCGATTAAAGCTGTAATTTGGTCGACATCGGTGGTGACTGGCCGGCCAGAGCGAGGA
>NW_017306049.1:1829871-1842828 GCF_001594115.1 Trachymyrmex septentrionalis | reverse complement strand
TATATATATATATATATATATAAGTGATAGTACACTGTGACCGTGTGCTCGCGAGCGACAGCACAACTTCGTCACGTGCTCTATGACTTTTTCTTATTTAAAGGAATTTCCGTAAAAGATAAGCGTAAGGTTTCGACATCCAGATAAGGTTTTCACAAATATCAGAACTTTCCGCTAAACAAATTGGGCACCAGGTACGAAAGAACGTGTCTCTTTTTCATTAATTTTCGCTTACTTTAAATTAATTGCTCAATTTCAATTCGCAACGGCATCAAGAGTGGATCGTTAAAAGTGGGGAAATTGTCGGAGGACAAGAGAGATATGTAATAATCATACACAAATTGTATGCAAGAATCATACACAAATTTATAATAAAATAGTTAACAACTATATTTTATATGCCATTCTACAATCAATGTCCGAAGCTTCACTCCGTGAAGTATATTGGTCGAGTGCCAGCCGGAAGTTTTCCACGAATTCACGCAGGCCGTTTGACCCCTCTAATCGGGCCCACGTCACGCGCCAATTGTCAATCATGCGACCCCACGTATCATATGGGTCCTCGCGAGCCGCGAATCCTCATGTCTTAGAGTGCGCAATAATAAATTTACATGGACACGCCTGCGCCTGTAGTCTCTAGGTTCGAGCTGGGACAGAATGTCCTGGCAGTTCCACTATCGGCTCCGTATCGAGGTATCTTCGACTGGCGTTTGTATTTGCCACCAGGTGTGCCAGTAGTTTTCGCCTTCCGTCCTGTAAGCGGCATACGATACAATAAAGTTTGAGGGCAACAGCGTATTATCAAAAATATATGAAACTCTACGACCTGCGTGCCCGGATTCCCTGGTTTAGCGTCGCACCTTCATTCTTTTTCGCATGGTGGTTTTCCTTTTTTTAGTGGTGGATGAGACGATGAGATTACAAAACAATATCTTAGCCACCGAGCACGGTACGACAGCTTTAAATCTAAATGCGAGATTAACTACTAAAAGAAATAAAAAAAGTTAGATAAATAAATAAATAGCGCATGTGCACTTGCCCTTCGAGCCAAGAGGACGCAAGATTTCTAGCAGACACTCCACGACAGTGACGGATAAAAATTGTCATGTCACAGCACTTAAAATAAATCTCTTTCGCTGATTTTAGATAAAATTTTTTCGGAACATTTTTGAATTAATGAAAAATTCCGTATGTGCTGGTCTAACTCACTTTCTAAATTATTCTGTGAAACATTACATTATATATAACACATAGTCTATACTTTCTGGCACTTTTGTTGAAATCATATGATATATTAATATCGTATTGAATTGCGATATTAACATATTATATAACTTCAATAAAGCACAATAATTTTCTTATGTTTGAAAGTACACTGAGATACTTTATTTTAGCTGATTTAACATCGTCTGTGAAAATATCGTCACCAATAATCTTTTCCGAAATATAGATTTTTCCACATATTTTGATTCGTCTGTGAAACTGTAGATATACAAGCTTCTGAAATGTGATACATATGTTATTATCTAATTCTATATATTGCAACCGCACTCACGAGTGTGGCGCAACTTCGTCGCGCGTTCACAGCTATGATTCTTTCATTCGATCAAATTACGGGTGACTTCGAACGAAACGCGACAGAAATGCGTCTTCACCCGGCCACTCTTAAGGGCAACACAAAATCGAAACAATAGTTGGGCCAGGCACGAGTGAGCGTGCCACTCTTTCTCGAAATTACGCAATATTTTCTCTATACAATATTCTACCGAGCTGTGAACGCCGACGGGCTCTTAACCGGTAGCTCAGCCTCGGAAGTGGCAGAGGGGGCGGTTCGTGGTCGAGTATAGAGGATCGTTGGAGAAACGAATGGTGACGGCAATAAAGCACACAAGAATTAATAATAGCAAAAAATAACAATTATATTTAATAAGTATCCGACTTTCGTTTGTACTCGCCGATAAGATCGCGGCGATAAGACTCGATCAAATGCAGTAATTGAGCCTCGCACAGGCCCCGATATGCTTTACGCGATTCGTATCAATTCCGTATCAATTCCGTACATCTCGAACAGCACGAGCTCACGCCACGCAAGGATATTTCTCCCAAATTATGCGAACAAGAATTTGTTACCTCAAAACGGCGATAGGATATGGTAACGATTGAACCTGGCGTGATCTCGTGCTCGTTCGCGGGGCTTCGCACCGCTCTATCGAAAGTCAGAGAAGGACAGAATACAAATTTGACGCTACATAATTTCGATACAATAGAATACGCGCAAATACTATGATACAGAGTGCCGATACGATAAGAGACACGCAGATTTTAGGCTGCAAGATTTCGAAACAAGATATTGTACACGCCAATATTACAAAATCTCGATATGATACGATACAATAATGCGGCACGCGACAAAACTTGACAGTAAATGACGAGGCTGTGGCCTTGGCGGACGCAAAAGAATTCTCCTGACAATGAGTGATCGTCCCGGGAGGCGACACGTTTACCCGAATCCCACGGAAATCTAGCGCACGGCCATGCCACGTGTGTTCACTACGATAGGCCCGATGATATTGCGATAATATTGCGCCTCCCGGACTCGGAAACCGGCGACCTTCCAAACTGTGACGTTCGCCTCACTGTGACCTGCTGCTGCTCGTCTCGATCGCCTCTCGATTAGCTCGCTCCTTTCGCTAGGTCCGTCCTGCATCCTTCCGCTAGTTTGCTCTCTAAGCCGGCCACAGCACAAATGCCGGGCGCTGATCCTCCCGGGGGCACGCAGAGTTCGTTATCTCCGCGAGAAGGCCCTATCGCGCCTCATTGGCACTAATCGCGGGAGCTGCGTCATGCCCGTGTCTCGTGTACTGGCGCGCGAAATTTTTGGGGTCGCTTCGTGGCCTTGAAGGCGCCTTCACGGGGCTCTCGCCGTTATCGGGGCGTAGAGTGGCCATCCCTTCCTGCCGTTTTAATCCTCGTTCCGTCTTGTGCCTGGAAGATGATGCGATAAAAGATGTCTCGCAGTATAATAAAGGGCGAAATAATAAACGGTATCACCTACGTGTACCCGGGGGACAAGATGTTGTGCGCCCCGGCAAATCCGTCCGCAGCGGTCATTCTCCGCCTCTCAGTCCTGGCCGTCTTCCTTCCTTCTTCATGGTCCGAGTCGGCGTGAACCTGACAAGGGAGTCGCCAGTTCCTACAATTCGCGGTACGATAATGCACGGAAAGAAAAAACGAAAACGATAACGCGAAACGCATAAGCGGGACGCAACAGACGTGAGACACATAAATAACGTCGTGGAAAAGCGCAGATGCGTCCGTCCCCTAAAAGTGGAAGAACTCAGGACGCCCGACTGCACTATTCGGTCGGGTCGTGCGACCCTTGTGACGGACAGAAAACGTCACAATATAAATTAAATAACTCGCTCACTTCTCTGACGAAACCTTACTTTTACTTTCTTTACATTAAGCGTCTTAATAGACACATTATATTGTAGATGACATACCATATACTATTGTACTTTATGTTAATAACAATATTACAGAGGTCAACGGGATTGCTCTGTTGATGCGGACATGTACTTTCCTCGATCGAAATAATGCAATAGCATTATCCGTAATTTTTTTGATCGAAGATATTGTTTCTCGTTTGGAAGTAAAAGTTAGTAATAAAAGAAATGCCAACGATGCGCCAACATTACATCGTCGGCAAAAGGGATTTCTCTTCTCAAATTTTTCTACACTTTTGCGTGGTGAATATGTCTGTGAAGTTATCATATCATGTTGGCGTCACATGAAATAACAATAGTTCTGCTTGCATACCCTATAGTTCTATAGTTCTAGATAAGCAATAGTTTTGTCGAATTACATCAAAAAAAAATGTTTCAAAAAACGAGATGCTAACTTCTCATCATTCAGCATCTCATTGGAATTCGAACGTATGAGCTGTAAAGTACAAGAAGATAAAGAGTTCTATACGAGGGTGGTCCCAGAAGTACCCGACCTAACAAAGAAAACACAAAAAATTTGGAAAAAAATATCTTTATTTCTCAACACATAGTCTCCTTTTAGCTCGATACACTTTTCCCAGCGATGTTCAATAGCTTCGATGGCCTGTTTATAGTAAGAACCGTTGAACTCCTCAAAATAGCCATTAACCGCAGACTCCACCTCTTCATTGTTGGTAAATCTTCTACCATCGAGCCATTTTTCAAGTTTGGAAAGAGAAAATAATCCGAGGGGGCTAAATCTGATGAATAGGGTGCGTGGGGAAGCAATTCGAACTTTAACTCAACATCCTCTTGACGCTGCTTTTGTTCGATTGTGAGCAAGTGCGGCACCCACCTTGCGCACAGCTTTCTCATCTCCAAATTTTCAGCCAATGCGATGTACAGCACCTTTGAAATGTTTACCATGTCTGCTAGCTCGCGCACTTTCAATCGACGGTCACCCAATACCATTTTGTGGATTTTCTTCACCATTTCTGGAATGGCCACCTCACTTGGTCCACTAGGCACCGCTGCGATGTTCGTCTTCGCAGCTCGTACAGCCTCGTTTAAACTCTGCCACCCAATATTTTACTGTTGTAAACGAAGGAGCAGACTCCTCCAGAGTAGAATCCAGCTCGGCTTTGATATTGGTTGGGCTAAGATCTTTCAAATGAAAGTATTGTATCACATAACGATGACCAATTTTTTCCATCTTTGCAAATTCACCGAGATCGTCCACTATTGATGGCTGCCAAACAAATACTGAACAACGTAGCGTCTTCAAACTTCATAGTTAAGCTTTAGAAAGTTGGTGCTTTCCCCTACAGTGATTTTTTTTTAAAACAACAACCGCCATCTGTACGTCAGGTCGGATACTTCTGGGACCACCCTCGTATATAAACCCATTATATATATCAATAGTTCTGGCTATAAAACCAAAGAAATTGTCCGATAACGGTACATATGGGTACATACAGCTGATATGCTGACCGATTCTTAAGAGTTCTGATTATTCCATCTCATATTGATATAATAAGTTTTAACTACAGAATTCTTTATGTTCTTATACTTTACAGCTCATATGTTCGAATTCTAGTGAGATGCTGGATGGTGAGATGCGAAGTTAGCATTTTATTTTTTGAAACATTGTTTTTAGACATAAATCGACAGAATTATTGCTAAAATCTAGAATTATAGTGTATGCTAGCAGAATTGTCATTATTTCATGCGATGTCAACATGATATACTAATTTCATAGATGTGTAGTGAATTTGTTAGCTGCATTATAAAAAAATCAATCGATATGCGTGAAATTTGAAAAAGAGAATTGTGCCAAACGACTGACTCTCTCTCTCTCTCTCTCTCCTTCCCCCCTCTCTCTCTCCCTCTCTCTCCCCTTTCCCCCTCACCCCCTCCTTCCTTCATTCTTCTCCTCCGCCCTCTCTCCCCCCCGTTCCTTCCTCCCCTCGCCCTTTTCTCTCCTCTCTCTTTCACCCCCTTTTCTTCCCTTCTCCCTCCATCCTCTTCTTCCCTCCTCTCTCTTTCCCCTTCCCCATCCCTCTCCCCCTTCTAGCACGTTATAGTACAATATTTATTACAAACAGTGCTTAGCTAGCCTCTGGGATTCTTTTCTTTCTCTAATCACTGATATAGCGAATAGTTCGTACGACTATTACAACCAAAATTGCGGTTATCGTTAAACAGAATTGCTTCACATCTAGCAAATCTGAAATAAGACGAGCGCTAGTATCGTTAACTAATTGTATCACTGACCAATAACAGCGCTGAATAGTAGCAATGTTATCTATGGGATATTACCTCATGAATAACACCATGAGAGCGTAATCTGTATATTGTAATTTAATATTCACATTTTATTATATATTTTGTAAATACCATCTGTTTAAAAAGCTCGGAATTTTTTAATAAAAATTTTAAATTTTAACATAAATTTATTTTATCCTCTCCAAAATAATCATTTGAGGGTATACACATATGCCAGCGATTAACCCACTCTTCGTAGCATTTTTCATAAGCTCCTGAAGATATGGTCTTTAGCTCCTTCGTCGAATTTTATGAAATCAATCGAATCAAAACGCTTTTCCCATGGGCAATTTGAATCTTGGAAATAAGAAAAAGTCACATGTCTGATGAATGGGCGATGATATTGTATGTTTGATCAAAAAGTTGCATACAAGAGACGATGTGTACGACGGCGCATTATGCAAAATCCACACATTGTCCTTCTACGAATGTGATCAACCGAACCAAATGCATTAGAGATGATAAGTGCATCTCTCTCTCATTCACACGACGATTTGCAAGTACAATTTTCTTCACTTTATGGATGTTTCCGTATTTGATGTTGATGAACGCCCAGAACGCGGCAAGTTTTTTACTTCACGGCCAGCTTTGAATAATTTATACACTCATTCGCTTGTGTTTTTGAGAGAGAAAAGTCCCTGTAGGTTTTTTGTAATATTTTTAATGCGTCGGCAACATAAAATTTCTAACATACTCTTTGCTCAACTTTTTTTTCCATTTTAAAATCCGATGAACGCACCTAAGATAGATTGATATAAACAGCTGCCATAAACAAAGTAAATGACAAATCGCGCTCAAACTCAGCATCAACGTCAAGGACAGTTGTATCAACTGAGCGAAAAAAAAATTTACAAACCTACCTTAACACACATCTTTCAAATTAGAAATTCCGGGTACTTTTTGAGCAGAGGATACGTTTGACATAAAACAATTGTTAATTTAAAAAATAAAACGCAATAGTGCTCAATGATTTATAATTTCCATTATAATGTATTATACATTAATGTCCTACTAAAGCCCGGTAATATCTAAGCAATGTCTAATAATGCCTACTAATGAATAAATAATGCCTAATGATGCCTATTAATGCCTAAATAATGCCTAATAATGCTCATTAATGTCATGCCAATGCCTAATAATGCTCACTATTGCATTGAAAATGTCTAAATAATGCCTAGAAATGCTCCAATCTGTACATCGCAATGGCTTTAGCGATTTACTCCTTTTGATTACACCTTTTATTTTATATACAATTAAATAATGTCTATAGTATTAATCTAACCTAATTATGTCAACAATAAATGTTAAGTAAAGCTATTATGTGACTGACATGAAAAATCAGAATACCTATAAAATAAATAACTTTTTTTCAAAAAGGAATATATCTCAGAAACTTACTTATAAACACAACTACATCAAATCAATTAATTTTTTTTTCCCATTTTATTATTTTCTTATCCCTTCTATTGGTTTATTAAGGGGTTATTCCATGGAGGCTTCAAAATCACCTTATTTTGAGAGATAATTATTAAACAACTATATATGATATAAAAAATCTTTTTATACCTATTTTTTACTTGTATTGATATACAAAATGTACAAAAATTGTAATTCTAAAAGACAAAATAGCGGCGCTACAGCACGTTTTTTGGCATGTGATGAAGGCATCCGCGGTGGATAGCAGAACAGATTCAAAGTATGCTGTAGTCAAAAATAAAAAAATTATTTTTAATCATTAAATTGCTAGAAGCATTAAATCTGCATTAAATTTGCTAGAGAAATATTGTACCTGGTAGAATTAAAAGATATTAAAAAATGTGAAAATGGTGCGTGAAGAAAAAAGTTCAATTTTCACGTAAAAATTTGACATAAAAATATGGATAACAAAAAAAAGTATATAAGTTATCGCAAAAATCACAGGTATTTTTTTAGATAATTCAATTAACAATAACTAAGCCAAATTTCAAAGCATTTGGATTAATTTTGTGGTAGTTCTAGTGTCTACCGTTTTTGAAAACATCATTGAGAAAAACGCGATTAGTTTCAATAACAATCCCTTTTTGTCATATTTTAAGCACATGGATGCATTGATTCTAACCGAAATCCGTATAATCTATAAGTTACAAAATGATAATGAAAAAGTGACTTCTCTAAATTTCATACAAACACATGAAAATCTATTTCTTGAAATCAATTATAAAGTAAATTATTTATAAATACATTCGTCACTATAAAATGCATGATATCAGTATAAACTTACACCTTTTTAAAAAAGGTAAAAAAAGGTGCTAAGAGTACGTGTTTCTCGAATAAACACTAACCAATGTCCCTGTATATATATATGTGCGTGTGCGTGTGTGTGTGTGTGTGTGTGTGTACGATTTCCGATCCGCAGGAATTCATTTTCCTATATCCCATTGAGCGGAATTTGCGAATGCGGAATACTAATGTCTGCAGTGTATGCTTGCATCGCAATATTTCGTCGCTATGACAAACTTCTTAACCTAAATTGATTTCAATGACTAATCACGGTTCATGAGGCAGAGCTACACTTTTTTTGTCAAACCTTTACTTATTTTTATACGTAAACGCATCGAATGTATTTTCATCACTGTTATTAAATCCGATCAAGGGTGGCGTCTAAATATGGTCACAGTTCCTCAATGACAATCTCGATATTATTTGGATAATCTAGATATTTAATTTGAGGTAACCGGAATATTACCATATGTAGCTTTGGCCACAATTGCACTTATTCAACTCCTCCGCGATCGCGTGACTGTAAACTTCACTTATAATCTCTGCAGAGTGTAGAATATGTAAAACGTGCAGATCTGTCGCACCGCTCACTGACCATGATGTGTGTGATGTGACTATGCTAGCGCCACATTTTCCTCTTGCGCCAAAAATCCCAAAAGGACATCTCCCTCACTCCGTAGCGGCGACGATGACGACGATGATGTTTCTTACATTTAAAGTTTCAGATTCGTATTTTGCATTGCAATATCTTCGCTCATAGGACACATAGAGAAAAAATAAATATAAATATAAATATAATAGTGTATGCTATCTATTAAGCGTACATAGAATCGGTTCTGCCCTTATTGATAATCTCAGTCCCCCGCAATTTGCCGGTTTGCGTAAAATAGCCACGATAGTGTCGCTGTGCGTACCTTAGCGCCGAGACTACCAATCTCTTCAGATATTAAAATTGTGTGCCAATATTAAATACAGTACAGATGTAACTATAACGTCAAATAATGACGGAACTATTCATAAACGGAACAGTTTAACGGCGGCGTGGAAGCACTGATTGTTGTGCACTATTTGACACAATCAACTGTATTTTCATTAATATTAGGAATTTCACTTTTGGATAATAAATTTTATATTCTTAAGATCCTAAACTATCGATTTAAGCAAAAAAAAATTTCGATTTTTTTAAAGTTTTAGGGTGAAATAATCCCTTAAAGTTTTGCTATAAATATATAGTAAAACTTTAATAAACAAAGCTTAAATACTACACTTAACCTATAGAATTCTTTTCTGCAAACAATCGACAAATGTCGCTATCACAAAAAAACATACTGCTCTGTAGAAAACATACAGAACATTTGCGGCATAAATTTTATCATAAAGTTAGACTATATTCTTAGTTTGAGAAGATATTCTACTGATAGAAAGAAAAAAATATTGATTAAGAATACGTGTTATGAAAATTTACAAAATACATAATCTTCTTACTTTGAGAATACAATTTTTAGATATTTTCCATTCTATATTTCTACATATTCTTCATTATTTGATCAATTTATTGAATGCTTATTTTCGTAAAATAAACATATCACAACTTAATATGGTAACATTTAACAATGTTATACGCATGTATGTACACACACACACACACGCGCGCGTGCGCGCGCGCGCGCGCACGTATTGCGTGGTAAAGAAAAATAAAACAATGATATCAGAACGATGTATCAGCCATTTAACAACTTCCGTATTTGAGCATTATTCATGTAACATTCAAGACATTATTTTTAGACGCACGCTCATCATTTTCTCCGTCTCGTTTTGACCTCGAAATAAAGAAATAAAGAGATGTTGAAACGCGCAATAGAAATTTTATGATCTTTATCAGTGAGAAAAGGGAAATAATATTATTATGTAATATTATTTCATAGTACAATATAACATTATTCTCAACGAATTTTTTATATATAATATTTAGGATATGGGAAAAAGTAAATAATTTGAATGTTCGCGACGTGGCGTATTTTTATGGTCTGCATATTTAAAACAAAAAAATAATCTAATTACGGCTAAGAATTTTTTTATTAATTATGCAATTTATGTAAGAATTTATTTGTGTTCTTTACTTATATTAAATTATTATAGATGATTCAAAGTAGCAGTATGCAACAATCGTCGGATGGTCTCAATCTGGATGCTAATGGATATCAGCAACAGCTCTATTTACAGCAAGAACATTCGATGCAACCGATCAATGTCAGGTGAGTATGATTTTATTCTTGAGTTATCGTTAATGTCTAACGGTACAAATTAGATGCTTTTGTACATAAAATTTATGCACTTTTTAATTGTCTATCTACACGAGTACAATATCGTGAATTGATTAATAGAGAATATAAAAAGTAGAAAAAACTTGCTTTCAAATTCTAGCTCGTGACTTCGTAAATTAGGCGAGACGAAGAATATCAATGTTGTAGTAGTTGAAAGAAACTTTGTAAAGTGAAAGAAAGAGAAGCAGAGAGAATGAAAGAGAGAATCAATAAATAAATAAAAAAAAATATCTTTATTTAGTTTTTTTAACTCTCTCTATTTATGAAAAAATATAATACTTATAAATAATCAGTAAATCTAAATTATTGAATTAATCTAAATTTTATAAATTTAATTTGGGTCAATTCTAAGCAGAATCGTAAGACTTGTATTGCGTTTTCGCAAAACTTATAAGAATTTATGACCAATATTCTAATTTTATATGTATGTAAGACGTACGATTATGAGTAAATATCTATGATTTTTTTTGTAAATTTTATGGCTAGTAAAAAGTTATCTGTGAAAATATTATATAAAAATATAAGCACTTAAAAATTCTTACAAGTTTTACAAGAATATGTTACGAGCCTTATGATTCCACTTAGAATTTAGGCATTAGTAACATTTATTAATGTATAAGAAAAGGCACTTATATATTATGAAATACCGAGTTTATTTTGGATAAATACTAGAAATCTATGAGCAGAATTTAAAAAATAATAGATCATTTTAAAAAGAATTTAATAAGCTTTAAGATAATGTTATGTAAAACTTAGTTCAAATTTTTTTTTGAAAATTAAAAAAATGTTAAAAGTGAGTAAGTCGCAAAGACAAAAAATTGTACGAAAAATCCTACTACGAGATACTCCGAGACATCGATAATAAAACGTAAAGTACATATTGCAATTAAAAAACTTTATTTAATGTTTCTGAAATACAAACAAACATCAGTGCGCGCACAAAATGAGCATACGATGATCGTAGCCTAGGACTCATCTTCAGGTAGTTGGAATCAAGCAGCATCGCAGAAACAGGCACTCGAGTTCATTCCAGTTGCCCTTTTTATTATTGTACAATAACATTTATATTTTAGCAATGATTTCACTATGACTGCTCAGCCCCGAAATAACAGAGATGGTGGGTTATTTGGAGCGGAAATATATCAGAAGGCGAGAGAGAGAGAATATAAGAATTGTAATCTCCTTAATAATAAAAGAATAACATACGTCTATTTGATCTCTTAGGAGTACATTAGACAAACAATCACATCGCATACGCAATATATAATACAATAGCTACGATTATTCGTATTTCGGTAATATGAAATCGCTAGAATCAGAAATCATTGAATCGTATAATACAAAATAACAGGAAGAACGCAGACATGCTATTATTACGAGAGTTGCAAAAATTTCGCCAATCGAACGAATGCTACAGTTAATTAAGACTTTTCTACAAAACGTCATATAAATGATATCCACACTTTACATGGAACCCGAGTAATCCCGTCAACGCAGAAATAGGGAAAGTCATGACTAAAAACTGATGGGTACTGTACAATATGGCGATCTAACATACAATTACACTCAAAACGAAACACGGCTAGAAGATTGTGGCAAGAGGGCAGTGAACATTACGCGAAAATACGGTAATTTAGACGATTTGAGTGAACGGCACGCAGCATCCAAAAGATTAATTATTTACGATAGTGCCTTATACGAGCTATAGCCTCTCGGCTCGAATTTGGCACGTACGATTTACTCAATATCACAATGTTGGGGATCGACAGCTTTACAATGCTTTAATGCTTGTCTCACTGGTAAATCCTCGTCGATCCTTTCGATAGCCGCTCAGCACTTGCTCTCACTCTCTCTTTCCTTCTGTGGATCCTGCGTCCTCTCTTCGTTACGATCTTCTCGGAACTCCGCCACAACGCAAATGATTAGTGATTTTTTTTGTTGGCAGGACACGCAGGTTCTTTGGAATCGAAGCATCCCAACGCCTAATTGGCCGATAATCATGTCGCACGACCCCGCGAACGTGCCGGGCCCGCGATAGCCGTGTAAAGGGCTATCTAAATGAAAAGTTATTAGTACCATTGACGCTTCTGATTGGCTGTCGCAAATGCGTCTGCGAACTGCGTTCTGCGTTTGCGACTTATGTAGACGGCTCTTAACGTCGCGCGGCTTGGCGCGAAATTCGAATCTCGGCAAGGTAGCCTTCTCTGAATTAACTCCTGTCGTTTCTCACATGGAGTACCTCCTGCCTTACGTAATTCTTCTTAATCGAGTTTTATGCCCGTATTCACAGTCAGGTCTTATATTTAAGGCTTCCATAAATTTATCTTCAGATACTCTACGAATTATTTTATTAACTAATGAACATTTATAGATAAATTTAAGGAAGTCTTAAGTACAAAGTCTGACTATGAATACGGACATTAGGCCGCTGTGGCGGACGATTCTAGCTAGCTGTCCTATTGGGAAGTTGCATCATCCTGGAAGCACATATCTCGTGCAGCTTCTCCACATACGAGGCTTGCCTGGAGTTTTGACATCCTTATATCCTCTCTCTCTCTCTCTCT
>NW_017306049.1:1820306-1829728 GCF_001594115.1 Trachymyrmex septentrionalis | reverse complement strand
CCTCCGTCACTGAGAATAGTTACGAGCCTCTTCAGTAACGATCTTCTTTTGTGGCTCTTTTCTCTGCTAGCACCCGGGTGAGACAGCTCGATACAATCCACACATAGCTACTTATCCTCGCGCTGGTTATCGCTAATTAAAGATTTTCGCAAAAGATAATTAAATTCGCAAAAGAAAATTAAGAAAAAAAATAAATTAAAGTAGCGCATAAAAGTCAACGCCTGCATGCCAATTCGCTCGCCCTCACGAGCCAGGAGGACCCAGGATCCACTTGACTTATCCGCGAAACAGTGACAGACGAAAACGTCATGTCACAGTATACATAGTATATATATATATATATATATATATATATATATATATATAAACTAATCAACTACTAAATAATATATATGTGTATATACAATATATATATATATTATTGGGCAACGAAATTAACGCAACACCTGTTCACTCTGCAAAAATAGGTAAATTTCAAGATACAATAACTTCGTCAAAAATTGTATCGGGATGTCTAAAAAAGCATTTTACAGGTAGAAACCTCTACTTTTCGGATCGCTACTTAAAAAAACGGTCTCATGGAGATGAAGTTACACAAACATAAATGAAGATATATCAGACTTCAAATTTTTTTATGAAATTTGCGAAGTTCCACGGAGTGAACTAAAAATTGTATACAAATGTGATTTACATTATTCGAAAGAGCACAAATGATCCTTTTGCTTCAACGTTGAATAGCTCGATGACAAAAATCGTACGGAGCTTCATAAAAAAATAAATTAAAGGTAAAGATTCGCTCTTTCGAATGATGTAAATCGCATTTGTATACAATTTTTAGTCCACTCCGTGGAACTCCGCAAATTTCATAAAAAATTTTGAAGTGTCTTCTGAAAAAATTTGTAAGTCTGATATATTATATCTTCATTTATGTTTGTGTAATTTCATGAAATCTCCATGAAACCATTTTTTTAAGTAGTGACCCGAAAAGTAGAGGTTTCTACCTGTAAAATGCTTTTTTAGACATCCCGATACAACAATTTTTGACGAAGTTATTGTATTTTGAAGTTTGCCTATTTTTGCAGAGTGAGCAAGTGTTGCGTTAATTTTGTTGCCCACTGTATATCCGGGAAAATTTGTTTACATACATATAATTATATACGAAATATACATCCTAAATCCTTCTTTTGTAAAGTTATTGTTTAGTGTAAGAAAAATAATTCACCCGAAGATAGGTTTATTTAAAAATAATTCAAAATTTTTTACTATTCCGTATATAAAATCCATTTTAGAAAGTTTTATGTCGATTGCGTTTAACATCAATTTAAAGATTTATACAATACCGAATACTTTAAAAAAATTTATACAAAAAGGTAAGAACCATTTTCCGCAATAGTGTGTGATCTACAAAATTGAATATGTAGATTGTGTAGATTGTGAGACGAGTTTTGTTGGCCAGATTAAAAGGAGACAAACAAGAATATATTAACATCAATCTGATATTAACAAAAAAACTCTTCTTCAGTAATAATTTCTGACAACATCGTGTTTAACTTTAACCATAATTTCAAGTGGAATGAAGTTGAAATTTTTGATAATGAGCCTTTCTATAAAAAAAGAATAATATCAGAGATGGTCCACATTAAAAAACAAGTATAGTTTAAATAAACAAACAGATACTGAACCTCTCCCTGATGTATACCTACCACTTATACCATCCTTACCCACTTCGTAAAATTTTTTCTTATTAGATTCTTATTAGATCTTATACATTTGCACTTTACAATTATTTATTGTAATTTTTATGAGCAATATTATTGACTGTAGGTAATTATTTATTCATTATTTATTGAACAAAAACCAAGTTATATTTACTAGGGCTCTCGAAATTCAAACAATGTTAATTTAAATATTAATTAGCGGGCAATGACAGCATATACAGTGCGGTCTTGGAGCGCAATACATGAAATATTTACTATAATTTTATATTACTGTATTTGTTGTTAACAAATTTCTTAACAAGATTATTGCGCTCCAAGTACCACGCTGTATATGCTCTCATTGCTCGCTAATTAATATTTATTATTATTTATTGAATTTTAATGTTGTGATTCTCAATTTTTTATTATAACATAAAATGAATTAATTTGTGATACTCTCATAGTATTATTATATTTCCACAATTATATTTTACAGCTTTTAGTCTATATGAATACATATGTTTTGATTAATAGTTATGAGAATAAATATAAAGCGATTTTATAGTATTATTACATGTAACTCATCTGTATTATCCGGTTCTATGATTTGAGAAGAGTTTTACTAAAGAGATGACTATACTGAAGTGACTAACATCTACAAGTTTTTGATGAGACTGCTTCCGAAAACCGGGTCTTTTTACACCACCTTAATTTTGTTAACTATCTAACATGCGAGTATTATTTGCGTTTACTTGAATAACTTGCGAGCATCTTTGCATTATTAATTACCAGTAACAATTCAAATAATGTTAACATTGAAAATGACTCGATAAAGGTCGAAATGTCTAATTTAATTCTGTTATATTTAATTTTGATTGTTTATTGTTTATTTTTAATTGTTCAAAAAGTCATTTACACAAAACATCCAGTGTGGTTCGTAACTCGCTTTTATATTATTTAATTTTTTAGAAAAATAATAATGAGAAAATAAAAAATCATTAAAAGGATCATTTTGCATTATTTCTTTAAAAAAAAAGTTTGGAGAAATTAAAAAAAATCGTTTCTATTGTATATATAATTATACATAAATCGTTAGATATAATTAATTATATATATTTATATTAGGTGCGCAACTTAATTCTCGGTCTCTAATTTCAATCGATGAGTATCTATTCAAATTTACATATCTTTCCCGCCATATAGTCATATTGGAGCGCCATCTTTAAGCTTTCAAACGTACTGTAATTGTTGGCGGTTGTACTATCTAACTTAAAAAAAAAGTGTTAAAAGCAAAGTCGTTCGAGAAGCAGCATTTAAGGCATTGCTTCTTTTTGCTTTTCAACTAAAAAAAAGTGCCGCTGAAGCACAGGAAATGATTTGTTTAGGAGGAGGATGCTGTTTCTTACAGTAAGAAGTGATTCCAACGGTTTAAAAGTGGAAATTTCGACTTTATTGATGAACGTCTGGGACAGTCAAAGAAAGTCAACGATGAGGAACTGGAATAACTTTTCGAACGAGAATTCCAATCACACACAGTCAAAACTCGCACGGGAACTCGGAATAACAAGGCAAGCCATTTCTAAGTGTTTACATAAGCTGTGGAGGATTCAAAAGAAAGGCCATTGGGTTCCCCTCGAACTCACAACGGAGAATAAGCGTAGGCATGATATTGCTGTGCATGATATTGTCGTTGCTATCCCGATTCAAAAAGAAGGATTTTCTGCATAAAATCTTGTGCAGAACCTGTGTGTGACCTGTGACGAAAAATTCTCTACGATAATAATCCAAAGAGGCGAAAATCGTGGATTTATCCGGGACAGCCTTCGACTAATACCACAAAACCGAATATCCACATCAAGAAGATGTTGCTGTGTATATGGTGGGATTAGCAGAGCGTCATTTATTATGAATTGCTCTGGCGAAACAGTCATTACTCAGCGTTATCAGAAGCAAGTGATTCGTGTTAGTGACGCACTGGAGGAGAAAAGGCCTTACATCGGCAAGGAAAAAAGAAAGGTCATCCTGCTTCAGGATAACGCGTGGTCACGCACAGCAAAAATGACTTTGAAAACGATCACCGACTTGGGCTGAGAAATTTTATTGCAGGCGTATTCTCCAGACTTCGCCTCTTCAGATTATCGCCTCTTTAAATCCCTGCAACATCACCTGACTGATACTCATTTCATTTATGTCAAGGATGTCGAGAAAAGTATGGTCGAATTAATAAATTCAAAACAACCCTCTTTTTTCCGAAGTGGAATTTTCGGCAGCTTTCCGAAGATGGCGCAAATGTATAGAAAGCAAGGGAGATTATTTTGAAGATTAGGTAACTATTCTACTTTTTATAAATTAGTATCAAAATTCAATGGAAAAGACCGAGAATTAAGTTGCGCATTTAATATATGTTAATGTATGAAAAATTTGATAAATATTCACAAAAGATCAGCACCTTCAAAAATCAATGATCTTGACATATGTTGTCAAGATTATAACTGTGAGCTCCAGCAAGTCGTCGCTCGTTACTCATTAAAAAGTTATAAATAAAAAAAGTTTTAAAAATGTATCTTTTTTTTACTATAAAAAAACAGGAATTTTTGGTTTTAAAATACATTTTATGACTTCCCACGCGAAACGACTCCTATCCCGCCGCCCCCTCTACCAAGGACGCACGACTAATTTTCACGCGAAGCGAGTTCCACAATTCCAGGATTGCCACCGAGATTGCCATTTACCTGGAAAATCGGGAAAAATTTGGAAAATTGGAATTGGTCATGGAAAACCGGGAAAAGTTAGAGGAAAATGTAAAAAAGTCTGAAATTTTGAAATTTGCTCACAATTTCCTCAAACCGTTTCTATATAATTATATTATTTTAATATTATATCTGACGTTTCATAGTGAAATACGTTCAAAACTCGCACACTTTAAACGATTTTAATAAAATAATTAAAATTTATATTTTATTCATTATTTTTATTTGATTGCCCTTCGTACCTGCATTTTTTTTCCAATACTATTGTAATTTATTTTTTGTTGGCTTGAATTTGCACTCAAAATTTTAGTATGCTACTAATCTTTTTTGCGTTTTTAATAATTGGGCTAGTTTTCCTATAATTCTTGACTTTAAAATGTTAACTTTAAATGTGTTAAAATTTACATATTTTATATTGGAAAATTTTCATCTGAAAAATCTGGAAAAGGTAGGGAATTTTAAAATTTATTTTCTATGGCAATCCTGTTAATTCCACCCCATCTAGCCACGCTTTATGTGGAAATTCGGATGCTCTTTGGCAGGGGGCGAGGTGGGTTGAAAGTCGCTTTGCGCGAAAGTCGTGCGCCCATGAAGCAGGAAGGGAGATGGGATGAAAGTTGTTTTGCGTGGAAATCATGCGTCCCTTGACAAGGAGGAAGGTGAGATGAAACTCCTTTCGCATGGAAAACCATTACATAAGCTAGGAAGAGTATAGAATAGTTTTTAATATTATACATATACATATAGCAGAAATAAGACATTATTTTTTCCAACTTTTTTTGTTAACAACTTTTTAACAGATAAAACATACAAGGGTCCACCACCAAAAAATCCGGACAAATTTAAATTGAATTTTCCGCCTCATTTGACTTCGGCGATAGATCATTGTTGACATTTGAGCAAGTCAAATATTTGTAGTAAGCGTGCATAATCTCAAAATGTTCGAACAGATAAGATCGAATGCGGAGTGTAACCGAAGAGCGGCGATAATCAAAGACCTTAGCGCTGGGCATTCGCAGACCGAAATTATTCGGTTCTTCAGATACCCGAGTTCGACTGTTTATGATGCTGCGGCTAATATTTGGCTTCGGAGACATTCGAAAAAGGTTTTGCCAACCCGACGAGAAAGAAACATTCGAAAGAAAAGTCGATAAGGACTCCAACAATTATCGAAAGGGCTCATCTCGGAGGATTCAAGGCTGTCTCTGACAACGTTGGAAAAAACATTGGATGTGAGTGACACTACATTGCGTCGAATTGCTGAAGAAAACCTTACGCTTCAAGTCCTATGTGATAAAAATTCGACAAATGCTCTCCGAGTCTGCCAAAATGAACAGAATTGCTCGCTGTAACTTATTTCTGTGTTTGTTGAAAAAGCTGTGGGACGCATCAAGTTTTTTCGGACAAGAAAATTTTTCAGTCCAGATTTGAATCCATTGGACTACTACGTATGGAGCGCCATTGTACGAGTGACCAACAAGAGTCGACCAACATTCCAACGTGACATCTCTCCAGACCGCTATCGAGGCAGTATTCGTCAATATGGACAAGGACGCGTTGCAGAAAGCATGTTAGCGCTTCAGGATCGGAGCAATCATTGAAGCAAAAGGGAGTTATATAGAGCAATTTTACTCTAAAAAGATACCAGGATAATGATGTACAAAAAATTTTTTTGTAATTTTTACATTTTGATGAATAGAATTAAGTTTAAACAAATTGTTCATTTTGTCCTGATTTTGGTGGCGAACTCTGTATATGTTAAAGTCATTGATTTTTGAAAGTGCTGACCTTTTGTGAATATTTATCAAAAATTTTTTCATATAAATCCAGATCTCATGTCCGCATAGAGCATATGCGTATATTATAATATATCCAGAACATATAAATATACAAAATTAACATATAAATATACAAAATTACATAATATACAAAATTCTTTAATTTCTATATTTAGCAAATTCCGAAAACGTATACAAAAAACATAATACAATTTCGATATTAAATTCGTATTTAAAAAACAAAATTATAATAGTAAACTTATCTATTTAACTTTAAACTTTAAGTAATCTTTAAGTTTGAATTAATAAGGTCTTCATTCTGTAATAGCAGCAACGATATCGTTATATTGTTATACAGGTAAATATAAAGGGTGTCTCAAAATGATCTGACATTTTAAATTGCGCGCCATTTTTTTTGCAGCGAACGTAACGTACTAACCTTTAACAACTGGCATCAGGAAGTATTGAGGTTTAGTCATGGAGAATTACACGATCGAGCAACGCATAGAAATTGTGAAAATCCACTACAAATATGGTGAACATTTTGCAGAGACGGTTCGAAAAGTCCGCACGTCTTTTGGTCATCATAACGCACCATCTCGCAATACTGTGGTGAATTTAATAGAAAAATTTGAGGTTAGTGGCTCACTTTTAACCGCGAAAAGCAGTGGCCGTTCTCGTACTGGTCGGTCGAATGAAAACATAGCCACAGTGAGTGCGAGTGTTGACGAAAGTCCTTCCACCTCGATTCGCCATCGTGCTCAGCAATTGGACATTTCAAGATCCTCTGTGCAGCGAATTTTGAAAGATCTGCATTTACGTGCTTACAAGATCCAATTGACACAAGAACTGCAACCAGCAGACCATGCGCAGCGCCGTACATTCGCCAATTGGATATTGGAGCATCAACAAATCGATGATGATTTTTCGAAGAAAATCATCTTCAGCGATGAGGCGCATTTTCAACTTAATGGGTACGTGAATAAACAAAACTATCGAATTTGGGGGAAACTGAAAATCCACAAGTGATCCAACAGCTTCCCATGCATCCACCACGAGTCACTGTTTGGTGCGGATTTTGGGTTGGAGGAGTGATTGGGCCGTACTTCTTCGAGAATGCTGCGGGAAATGCGGTTACCGTCAATGGTGTTCGTTATCGTGACATGATAACCAACTTCTTATGGGAAGAATTGAACGGCATAGACTTGGAAGACATATTCTTTCAACAAGATGGTGCAACCTGCCACACTGCGGACGAAACAATGCAGTTATTGCAGACGAAGTTTCATGGTCGTGTTATTTCGCGCCGCGGCGATGTGAATTGGCCACCAAGATCGTGCGATTTGACGCCATTGGACTTCTCTCTTTGGGGTTTTCTGAAAGGAAAAGTGTATGCCAATGATCCACAGACCATTCCGGAGTTGAAGGAAGAAATTAGACGTACCATTAATGAAATTAGTCCGCAATTATGTCAAAATGTCATTGAAAATTTTGTCAAAAGAATGAACGTTTGCAAACAGAGTCGAGGCGGCCATTTATCGGATATTGTGTTCCACATATAACCTCCATGTTTGTACTTTATATTAAACTAAAAACATGTGTACTTTTCAAATAAATAATATGTTTTATTAATAAATTAAAATGTCAGGTCATTTTGAGACACTCTTTACATGATAAAAAAGCTGCGCGAAAACAATACAATGACATCGTTACTATTATTAATAAGAGTTATAAAATAATTAAGTAAGGATCTAAAAATTGATAAATGGTTATAATATTGCTCACGATACGAAGTTACGTACTTGATGCGATCAAGCTCTAGACAACTAATCCGCGGAAAAGAGGCAACAATGAATTCGACTATTGATTTAACACACACATTTTATTATAGTATTATAATTTTTTAATTTGCTTAAACGGTTCAAGTCTTTCATATTATTTTATCTCATTTGGTAAGGCGTTATATATTTTCACATCTTCATAACAGAACATACTTTTTTGTGTACTCCTTGTTTTGTGGAATTATATTGCGATATTCTTCGTTTGTTATATATTCGTCTTTTACTTTTATTTTCCATTATTTCTTACTCATCTCTTAATTGTTTGAGCAGCAGGTTTCTTAAAATCTTAAAAATAAAAGTACGCACATAATATAGTTTCGGTCTTATGAACTGTAATTTTCGTTTTATAAACTGCAGCGCTTGCAACATTTGTTCTACTTTGGTATATTTATCACATTGTAATATGATTGTTATAATATGATTGATTCATAAATCGATTTTGCGCTTTTTGCAATTTTGTTTTTTTATATCAATTAACAGCGTCAAATAATACTCGAAGTGATTATCTTATGTGTGTCATAGTCAAAGAGTAAAATTTAATAAAGGTATACACTTACTAGTCGATACATTTCATAAGATTTTAACAAATGTATTAACTGAATATAAAAATGTCTGCTATTCCTAATATATTTATTTATTTATTATATTAGACTATTCACTTGCTACAACACGTTAGTACAAACATATTGCGAGTCAGTTATCATAGTAAAAATATACATTTTAGTAAATGGATATGGATAATTATTCTCTTTAGTCATGTCAGTTCAAAAATGAATGAAATTATACTTATTTAAAACAGTTTTTTTTTTTTTTTCGGAACGAATGAATTTGGCACAAAAAAGCATCATTCTGCTCCGTGAACCTAGATATTAATCGTAGACATTTATCACTAATGAAGTTATTAAATCTGTGACATCGACATAACGGAACACCTTCCGCACATATCATAATAATAAGTTCTAATTGAAAAGAAACATTGAAAAATTAAATATTAAAGTGCATTATGATTTAAAAAAATGAATATGAATGAATTTTTATTACTGGCAGCAATATATAATGTTATAACTTTGCTTATGGTACATGATACGCCCTATCTTGCGTAGAAGTCTAATCTGTCTAATCTTTTCAATTTTCATTATTTTTAATATTGTAAACTCATTCATTTAATAAGGCGAATATTTAATACATTAAATGCATGTACTTGTGACCACAGAACATACACATGTAACCTCAGCATGTACTGGGTGTTTCTGATACCTACAGATCAGTAAATAAAAAAGGGCAGAGGCACGCTTTACTGATAATGCGGAATAAGATTAGATCGCAAATCCAGCGAAGAATGAGACTAAAGAAATT
>NW_017306049.1:1799073-1820206 GCF_001594115.1 Trachymyrmex septentrionalis | reverse complement strand
TCTGACTTAATCTAATATAAACGAAATCTAACAAATATTTAAAAATATATAATTATATAATAAATTATAATTACGTAATTTTTAATATAATTATTTTTTTTAATATATAATTATAAATTATAATTACATATTTTGTATCATATAAATGTTTATTAAATTTTATTTATATTAGATTAAGTCAGATATTATTTGTATTATTACATATTTTATATCATATTATTGAATTTTACACTATACCAGAATGTAAAATTCAATTTCTCTTGTCTCATTCCCCGCCGGACTTGCGATCTAATCTTATTCCGCATTACCAGTAAAACGTACTTCTGCCCATAAGCAGATAGACAACCCGATTTACTGATCTGTAGATATCGGAAGCACCTTGTACACGTTCATGTTAGCATGTAAATTGATATGTGATCAGTTGACATATTTTTGCTTGTACATACTTTTATTAAATTAGTAAAAATGTATACATTTAGAGAGAGTAATAAAAGTTTAAATTTCATTATTTGTGAATACATTTACAAATTAATATTTCAATTGTGGAAAGGTAAAGTCATCTATGAGATACCTTTTTTTAAAAGTTTGTAATTTATTTAATTTGTAATCTTAATTTCTACTTTAATGTCAAATTTATGGGAAATATAATATATTCAAAAATAATATAAGAACTAAAACTATAATAATTTATAATTAGTATAATAAAAATAGGGCTACGAGAAATAGGGCAATCAAGATCTTAATGCTAAGTTATCAAAAAACAAAACAGTCTATTTTAACAAATATTTCGATCCTAATTGGGTTATTTTCAATATTAATCTTGACATAAACAATATAAAAATCAAACACTCATTCGAATAACGATCTTGAAACAAAATTAACATAATCTATGTAACATAAAATCTAAAACATGAATTCTAATAATATAAAAGTTTCATCGTAGTGTATGTACATCTATCATTGTAGATGGTTATTAAAATTTTTCAATGTAAAAACATGAAAACGCCGAAGCAGCATTACTCGATATACAAACATGACAATGTAGATAATAAATGCTTGATGGTCGTCAACGGTTCTTGTACAGTAGTTCTTAAAAAGCGCAGTCACAAAAGCTTGGAATTACAGACAATCGATAAATCACTAAACAACACAATGTTTAGTCTAAAATCATAATTACAGTAGTACGTAAAAATAATGATTTAAAAAAAATAAAAATAAATATAAATGTATGTCGCGAAATACAATAAATTGTCAAGTTATAAAACAAATCTTCAAAGTTATGAAGAAATAGTTATAAAAATAATTTTTTAAAATGTAAATTTAATATATGGATATAAAATTTAAACTAAAAATTATCTATATAAAGTTGTACATAAAAAAATAAAAAGATGTAATAAAATTTCAAAATCAAATATTAGCAAAAACAGTTAAAATTCAACATCGAACGATCGAAATATAAAATAAAATAAAAAGTACCTCATAACTAATTGTGAGCTATTGTATTTGACAGTAACGTTAGAACAAACGGAAAATTGAGATGTTTTGATAACAAGAGCTCTTAGATCTCTCCGAAAGACAAATATATTCTATATAAGTTTTATTATCAAAAGTTAGCAATCGATAATAGCTTTACACTTTGTGTATAAAATTTTTTATCAAAAGTGACAATTTTGTTCATTGAAAAAAAGATTTCCTAATATCTTTCAAACATAAGGACTTTTTTATATGAGATGATATCTTAGAAAATCAAGGGAAAAAATAAAGAAAATTTGTTCTATAAAAGTAGCTATTTTTTGCGACTTTTTTATGAACAAGCCATGAAGCCGATCTTTCTAAAATTTTAGGGTGATTTTTTTTTTCAATAATACAATATAATTTTTTAATATAAAAATAATGAATACAATAATAAGTTATATATTAATCATTATTATGCTTCGGCATAGACGTTAATTGTGCAATGTGGAGTCTAAAATTCTTGCCTGAATCAAAAAATCAAAAATTTTTTGAAATTAGATAATATTTTATCCTAAATGAACTAAAAAAAAAAAAAATAAGAGAAAAGTATCAAATTGTAAGAATTGTGGAACTTTGAAAGAAAACGATTTTAACCATAAAATTTCGATTTTTTTATGCAGAAATAATTATACTAATTTTTTTTAACAAATGTTTTTAGTTTATTTAGAATAGTTGTAACAATTATGTAACTGAAAAACTGTGGACGAAGTTGATTGGTCAAATAGTTTTTGAGTTATCTTGCACGCCAATTTCGAAAAAGTGATTTTGAGAAAAACGCGTTTAAAGTTTTCGATATCGCGCAGATATTGCTATATATCTGCGCGACGCGTACCTGTTTCTCAGACTATATAACTACAACAGTATTTCGAATTTCGGTCTAAAACTTTACGAGTATATTTTTAAAGAATAATACTATTGATTAAAGTAAAAAAAATATGAAAATTTTGACTCTCTAAACCAGGTTCCCCACTTAATCTTTCGTCGGGCGCGGTTTGACTTTTAGCATGATCGAGCGCGGTGTATCAAATTGATCGCATTAACTATTTTGTTAAAACTATACTATAAAACTGAAATATTATATAAAATTGAAACATTAGTTTTCCTCTACAAAACCGCCGTGCTTATGTATCACTCAGATTAACTGCACCTAACGGAAGGTTCATACATATATGCCCCTATCAAATTATTTATTCTATTTTTTCCTGTTTTCTTAAGCGACAGTTTTTAAACTGCGATTAAGCGCGAATGTGGTATAGTAGAAACGCAATATTCGTCTGCTGTATTAGAGATTCAGGGTTCGATCCCCGGCAGAATCAAAAATTTATTATACACTTATTGCGAAAAATATTACCTCGGTCGGGACTTGAATCCGGATCTCGTTTATCCCGTACGAGCGTCCTGAGCCATTAGACCACCGAGGCTGGTATCTCGGCCGGGACTTGGTGGTCTAATGGCTCAGGACGCTCGTATAGGATAAAAGAGATCCGGATTCAAGTCCCGGCCGAGGTAATATTTTTCGCAATAAATTTATTTAAAGTTTTTCAGCACATTAACACCCGTATAATATGATATCGGATTGAAGATTTAGAATTTGCTTGTCAATTTAATTTAACTTGTGATATTATTGCAGTAGTTTAATTGCGTTTGATAAAGTCCGGAAAAATTTCGGCGCGCAATTTTGAATAAAAAATATGGTATATACTACAAAAATATGGTATATACTCGTATGTACATATATAGGATATAGATAACTCACTGTGAATTATGTGGGCATTTTGAAGATCTATAGCTTTGACTGTCATAGGCTTAAATATGCTTATACTTAAGTGTTTGATTTTCATGTCGGTCCTCATAAAAATCTTGTTATTGTATAAAACATAATATCCATATTAAAGAGAAATTCTTTACAGTTCCATATATAAAATCTATCTCTGAAAGTTTTTTACCTATAGCATATAAATGTAATTGTAAACTATCATATTCAATCCCAAATGCATTAAAAAACCTTATAACTATAGTTATATAGTATATAGTATATTATGTTTTTTACTATTGTTCTGTGTGTGGAACTGTTCTATTTTTTGTGGATGACATTATTTTGATGGCTTCACAAGATAGTACGAATATAATACTAGAAATCTTAAACTCATTAGGGTAACTCCGATATATACGCCCCACCTATCAAAAATTTAATTTATGAAATATTATTTACTATGTTTAACATTAAACGAATTATTTCAATAAAAACTTTGTACTGTCTATTATTATGAAAAAAATATTAGAAATTTGAAATATTTATATTTTGTATTAAAAAATAAACTTTTTTAAAGTTTTTGTCTCGCATTTTTGCCGTATATCCCATAAGGAGGGAATATGCTAATAGAAAAGGGAGGAGGGGGTATGTATGGTTTATAAAAAATTTGCATATAAATAAGACGTAAAATGACACAATAACTTATAAAATGCGTTTATAAAGTTTTATTAAGGAATAAGAATGATAAATATGTATTGTATATGAAGTCATAAATAATAATTACAATCTTTCCAGAAATATTACAAGTGTTATGACATGAGATACATATTTCATGTAATGCGTTTATTGTATTTAGTACATTGAATTCAATCTGCACATTTTGTATGCTTTGGGTATAAATCCCACCTGTTAAAAATGCCATATATCCTAAACAGGTCGAATATACGAGTACAAGATAACAAACTAAACAAAGAATACAAGAGCAAAGTATTTGTATTTTGTATACAATATGCTTTACTTATTCCTCTATACACTCATATATCACGAAATAACCACCAAGTATTTTGCACATCCTACAGTAATTATTTTATATAGATTATAATTTATGATGGCGCTATTTAACAGTGACAAATCGATTCAACTCACAATAATTTCATTAATATTAACAGTAAAAAACTGAAATCATAACACAATACTAATATAACATAAAAGCATGTAATAAAATAGTTACGGGAAAATTATTTCCACTCCTTGTATTTTTCCTGACTTCTGCAGCGTAAATGGTAAAATCAGCGCGGCATATTTGCCAGAGAATTACCCTACATGTCAAACTGCAATTTACTATGGAGATCTGCACTGGGGAAAAATTAAGTTTTTTGGACAGTATGATTATAATTAACCATAAGATTATTTTTGACAGATACAAGAAAATTACCTATTCAGGTAGATTTCTTAATTTTCACTCACACCATCCTTTGTATCACAAAGGGGGTGTTATCTTCGGTTTCGTTGATAAAATAATTAAATGTCTCATCCTCGTTTCCACGAAAAGAATTTGATTGATGCTATTAATATTTTTCTAAATAATATATATAATTATTCTCTTCCTTTCATTTTTTTAACAATAGAAAAGATTAAAATACCACACACAGAACAATAATATAAATCATAATATCCATGTTAAAGAGAAATTCTTTACAGTTCCATATATAAAATCTATCGCTGAAAGTTTTTTACCTATAGCATATAAATGTAATTGTGAATTATCATATTCAATCTTAAATACATTAAAAAGCCTTATAACTAGAGGTAAAGATAGACTAGATCGTTTAGCTAATCAAAATGTTGTATATAAAATTTCTTGTGATAACTGTGAAGCTAGTTATGTAGGTCAAAATACAAATCAAAAGAAAACAAGATTAAATAAACATATTTTGAACATTAATAAAAAGACTGGTTCTCCGGTGACCATCGTATTAACTATAACCATAATTTTAATTGGAAAGATGTAAAGATCTTAGACAAGGAATCGTCATACAATAAAAGATTGATCTCCGAAATGGTTCATATTAAAAAACAAAAATGGGAATTGATCAAACAAAACGACACGAAAGCATTACCTAATTCTTATCTACAAATTTTGCAGCTCCCTTCTCCTTCCTAGTCTTTTCTTCCTTTCCTTTTTCCTTTGTTTCTTTTCTATCTCTATGCCCCTTCCATCTCGTCTGCTCTCTTAATAAGATAATATAAAGCAACAGAATATCGCTCACACTTGATAATACAATACAAGCAATTTGACTAAACTGGTTTCAATTTTTATCTCTGATCGCATTTGCTTCTCGCGAATTAAATTGACTCATTGTTTCAATTACTGATTATATCCTGGTTTACCAATCGCAGTTGAGGTATATGTACAATAATTTTATTTATTAACACTTTAATATAGTTGTCTATTAAAATAAGGATTGCATATATTAATAATTTTGAATATAACAATTATTTATTCATTGTTATTTTAATTTTTATAATCTATTTTATTAATTTGATAACAGAATGTGTGCTGGTACATTTTTATTTAATGACTCGTCATGTTCAATATTTTTGTCATTATGGATTATTATGCGACTAATGGAAGAATATAACTGATAATATTACCAGAACGAATAGCATTACATTGTGCGGAAGATATATAGAATAAATACTACCAACTTTTTGCGTAACTATGTAAGTTGTATAATCTTAACCGTTTTATTAATTTTGTCAAATTTGCGTTTAATTTCTTTACACTGAGGATGACCTAATAATAAGGTATGTTCTAAGAATTTAAAATACATAAACAATATTTGTCTCTTGCAGTTTTTCTGTAAAGTTGATAGTATCTGAGTAAAAAATTATTGAAAACTAATTTTCGGCAATTTTTAATAATTAATAACTATTTTGTAACTGTTGTGAATATTCCAAAATGGTAAATAATTTTTCGACTCACAATAAGAGTCAAAGCTTAAAAAGAAAGATTTATATCGATTTGGAAATTACGTGTAGGTATGTGAATGTTGAGCAATGATTCGGAATGGTAAACAAAGTAATAACTATGTCTAAGTAGGTGCCCAATCTTGCAAGAAATGGCGTTGCAATACATTAGATAAGGACAGATGAATGCGTTTGAGTGAGACACAACGATATATAACAAATATAAGAAACAAATAAAAAATATCACTTTTATTGAATTTGAAATATAATATATATATAGGAGAGACCGGGGCTGGTTGTCACAGTTTTTGATTAGTGATTTTTAGAAAAAAAGTGGATGTGAAATTTTGAAATATTATGTACGTTATAATGTACCTACATCCTTTAGATACCAAAAAAAAAATATATTACTTTGACATATATCATTGTACAAATAAATTATTCAATTTTAAGTAAAGCTGTGCAAACGTGACATTTTATTCCATTTTCGTGGTTGATTGTCACACGTTCTGAGGTTGGTTGTTACATGTTTTATATGAATAAAATATGCAAAAAAATAGTTTTTTTTTAACATTAGTTTTATATTTGAACAAATAATAATTATCGTATTTTTGTAAATAATAATTATTTTAGTTTTAAAATTTTAGTTACAGTTATAATACATTTAGTTACTTTTATTCGAAAAATATAATTATGTAATATAAACATAAAATATTCAGTCTTTTTAGAGATTATTATCAAAAATAATATTTAGTTTCTTAAGATAATATTAAAGTTTGTAATTTTTAAATAAAAATAAAATTTTACGTACAAAAAATAATCAACTCAATATATCTATAGGTATATTGGAGTTATTTATATTATTATGTAAATTAAACAAAATGGTATCGTTTCTCAAGCACGCGGGATCCAATCAATGAATCCATATATACTATACTTTTTGATATAAAATATAGGTATTGTATATTTAAAAAAAGAACTATAAAACTTTCAATAATTTACAATACTTAAGTTATGATTCACAGTTTTGACACACATAATATAATGCTTTAGAGATACATGCTCTGTGAGACTATCCTTTACATACAGTACACTGAACCCATTTTTTTATTAGGCATACTATTTAAGTAGGGTTCTGTACAAACTAAACAGAAACATTCTTTCTCTTTCATAATATTTGTTTCAATATTAGTATTCCTTTTGTGGTTTTTAATTTGTTTAGATTTTTTAACTTCTTAGATTTTTAATAGAATCATTTTTTTTCTTGATATCTATTTTATTAAATAATTTCCTTTTTACGTCTAATTCTTTCTTCTTTTTAGCTTCCATGTTCTTTAGTTCAAGTTCTGCTTTTATTGGTGTATCTGTAAGAATAACTGTCTTTCATTTTCTTGCCATGTGTTGAGAATTCTTCCAGCTTTAGGAAAAGGACGAATATCATCTGGAGTTGATTGTTCAAAACCTTGATTTGATGCAGAAGTAGAATACTATAGGCAAATATTATATATATAATAGTAAGCAAATATTATTTTCTGAAGGATTACTTATTTCATATACGTTTGATTTTGCATAGAAACGTGATCCGAAGGATTGCTTATTTTCACCATGTTTACTACATTTCTTGTTACAGCTTGCTGTTCACTATTATTGCTGAAATTATATTACATTAACTTTACACTAATTATATTAATATTACATTATTTATAAATTAATATTTTATACTAACCTCTTTTCCTCAGAAAGTAGCCTATCTGCAATGTAACTTGGAGCAAAATTCAAGTCCATAAAAATTTCCTTATTAAAAGGAAATATGCCAGTGCATTTAAAGCCTGCTTGAATATTTGCTGGTGCCACAGCAAGTGGATAAGCAACAACTTCAGGAATATTATAAATAGACATGTTGCGGTTAGGAAGGTTTAACATCCATGCATTACAAGTAGAGTTAATGTATTTTTTTAATGGTCCATGTACTGTTCTATCCAATTATTGTTTGCAACTTGTGCGAACAATGCGGTGGAAAAGATAGCATTATAATTCTGTTTTGTTTTGCATAATTTATTCCTTCAATACTGAGATGTGAAGTGAATGTCCAACAGCAACAGAAGTTTTTTAATTGTACATTTTGCGTAACTATGAAAGTGTTCTCAAAAATTGTTCAAAATCCTTTTCTTGCATCCAACCTGATGTATTTGTAGTACCACTTGATCCAGGTTGACCTAATCCGATAAAATGATCCTTAAAGTGTACACGAGGAAATATTATACAAACTTCCATAAAAATACCCTTAAGATATTAGTTTTGTTTATAAAACAGTATTTGGTTACAAAATTAATAAAAAAGTAAAACATTTTAAAATGTATGCAAATGAATCTATATACATTCACATAACTTCTGCACATAAACTGCTCAGTACTAAAAATAGTACACGTAATATAAACTATAGATTAATAGTAGAGCTACAATCGATTATCAAATAATTATTTCAATATGAAAACTTCAAAAAAGAGATCGTGAGTAATCAATACCCATAGAGGTCCACATTAGTAAAATACCATGCTATTTAAATTTGCATAACTCAAAATACACAGTCAAATAAAATGTTAAATAGCAAATAACACACTCAAAAATATCTATATTTATGTGATAATACGCTCAAATTTAAGAAAAATGAGGAAGTAGGTGTAATTAAATGCTAAAATATATCTCAGAAACGTTTTGAAATACTTGAAAGTAAAAATGTGTTATAATAAGTGCTGGCTGTTGAGTATTTGTATATTAGCGTCTCATGATGTAACGATGAGCTACTGAATAAATAATTCCATAAGTAATCATTAAGATTCGCTGTATAATAGCGGAGATATTAAGGGAGGTCATAATATATACACTGACTATAATATTACTTTCTCTTTTAATTATTATGAAAAATAAATTACGATTTTTTAACATAAAAAAGGCTCTAATTCCTTATTTCTAAACAATTTATTTCCGGATCTATGTTTATAGAGCTTTTTTTCTTTCTTTTTAAGTCTTATAGTAAGTCAGGTAAGAGCGTGGTCGGCCTTACTCAAAGCTAATAAAAGATATCGCCCTAAATCTATCATGAATCTATAGAGAGCACCTTTGTCCTTGATGCACTATCAAGGAAGATTCAGTTGTCATTGAACTTTCTTAAGAGAATCACATTAAGCGCCATAAGTACCAAATATGCATCACGCTATGAAGCGTGTTCCTCATGTTATGTTTCTCTGCACTCACCCGAAAGGTCCAAAAATGTCACAATTAGCGGCTGCTAAATATATGAAAAAGTTGAAATCATTCGTACAGAAGTGAGTGCAGCGATATAATGTGGCAAAAAATGTCGATGATTTACCGGAACGTGGCTCGATATGCAAAGTGGATAAAAAAAGACGATAAAAAAATAATGAATCTGTTTTCACAGAATCCTGGCTTAACATTGCGTCAAGGACAAGCAAAATTGAAGCAGAAAGGTTTAGATATATCGTATGAAATTATTCGAACCTATCTCAAGGCTAATAACATGAACTCGATCACGCTCTTACTTGACTTATTGTAAAACGCTTCCTAAAATACTGCGGGCGATTTTCTGTACACACTATATATAGTGTTGCACGATATACAATGTTGCATAATAAGAAAGAAGATTTCGTTCATTTGTATATTGTTCTTACAAAAATTATCTCCACATATCATGCTCAAGATACATAATACTTTTGAGATTTTCACAGGTGTTTTCTTCAGAGATGGCAGAGTTTACGGCACACATACTGTATTAGTACGCTCCTCGTCTTGATGAAGTGAACGGCAAGTTCACGAAACCATTTGGCATTAGCAATGAATCACGACATGGCGATAATCCGTAAATCGTCCATATGATACTAATAGAAATCCATTGCTTATTGATTAAACAATCTGTATCATTCTGTATTAGATGAGAACTTAATCAACAAGAGAACGGAGAAATCGAGGCGTGATTCCTTTTCCCCAATAATATTTATTAAACAAGAATGTTCATATTATTTCTATTCATATTATTTCTTATTACATACATATGTACGAGGGGGGAACCATAAGTTCCGGGAATTACGCTGTGGTGGGGAGGGAGAGTGGGGGAACCTATTGTTTGACCACATGTCCGTTAGTGTCACGCCACCTGCGTCAGTGTGCGAAGTTGTGTCGCTGTGAGTGCATCGGTTCGCCTGTGAGATTTTTTTTAGTAAAACAACTTTTTACATTTCGGCGAAAACGTAATGGCAGATTGTCGAGAACAACGCGCGGCTGTGAAATTTTGTGAAGCAATTTTTGACCAAAAACGCCATGACACCAATTGTCCACCCCCCAAACTCACTTGATCTAGCCCCCTGTGACTTCTTTTTGTTCCCCAAATTCAAAAGGAATATGAAAGGAAAGCGTTTTGCCACTGTGGAGGAGGTGAAACAAAAATCGCTGGAAGGCTTAAAGGACATCCCGATGAGTGAATTTAAAAACTGTTTTGAACAATGGAAGAATCGTTTGGAGAAGTGCGTTGTGGTCAATGGCGAATACTTTGAAGATGATTAAAATTTGGTGTTAAAATATTGAGAAATAAAGAAGTTATGACGAAATTCCCGTTTTTTTTTGGGTCCCCCCTCGTACTATATTTGTAATCATTTGGACTGCACGCTGAATTAATTTTTTCGGACTTAAAAATGTAGCTAAACTATTGAAATATCAATATCATTGAAATTTTGATGCTTGAATAAGCATCTGTTAAAGAGGTCTTAATATGCTGAAAATCTGCAAATAAATTTATTTATTGCGAAAGATATTACCTCGACGGAAGTTGAATCCGGATTACTAGCATTCCGTGCGAGCGTCTTAAGTCTTTAGACCATCAAGACCTAAGTAATAATCTTCAAAATAATCAATATATGTGGAAGTAACATCTTTCTTTCAGGCGACGTAATACTTATAAGCAATAAGATTTTTATTGGACCGTATATATGAAAATAATCAGTAGGAAATAGGAAATAAAGGCCCATATAGATAATAATATGTATTAAAATTATGTCTTTTTACATACATTTTATGACTGCTTGATAGGCGCGTCACTTAAATTATGGCGCTTAGCGCGTGCCTACCTGGTAGTCCTCGTGCAACAATCGACAGCAACTGATAGGCGTAGTCTTGGCAATAATCCGCATGAAGATACGTGCTTATTTGACGATCTTTAGAAATTAATATTTCCTAAAGTATTGCGAAAATTATAAAATGGTAAAGGGCTTTTCGACTTAGGTTAGTTCGCTCTACCTGCTCATGAGAAATAATGTGTCGTAGATCGAGGACATTCAGTATATAAAATATATCCATATACACATGTTCATACATTCTTTTCTTTTTTTGTAAATTTCTTTAAGGGGGTATACCCACCTAGACGGTCGAAAAAAAAGCCTATTTTCTGGAATTTTTTTAAGAAAATCTATAGGAGTTATGCAATTAATTTTTTTCCCAAATGATTGTGTACATTTTCGAGAACATTTCAATTTTTTTATTCATGAAAATACAATAGAATGGCTGAATAAATGAGACATCCGCCAAGAGTCGGATGGAAAGTCGGTGGACACGATATCTCGAAAACTAATGAATCGATTGTAATGAAGTTTTTTTGTGCTTATTCTACACATAATTATCTAGTCTTTGACGTACGGATTTTTTTTTAGGTGGCTTCCTTTCTTTTTAATCGGCGAAATAAGATCGTATTTTTACCTAAAAATCGCTTTGTTATATTCAAATTGCCGCCATTTTGTCAAAAAGCCATATTTTCAAAATCGCATACGTCAAAGACTAAATTATAATACCAAGTTTAATATTCTTTTTGAATTTTTTGATTCTGATGATTACAGATGACACAGGCCTGTCTACCGCAGAACCACATTTTTTTGCTGCTCTTGGCGGATGTCTCATTTATTCAGCCATTCTATTGTATTTTCATGAATAAAAAAATTGAAATGTTCTCGAAAATGTACACAATCATTTGGGAAAAAAATTAATTGCATAACTCCTATAGATTTTCTTAAAAAAATTCCAGAAAATAGGCTTTTTTTCGACCGTCTAGGTGGGTATACCCCCTTAAACTTGATTTTTTCTAAGACAAATAGTGCGAAAATTACCTTTTTAATTATTTTCAATGTTTTTATATTAGGGTAATTATGCGGTGTTGAAGACCATCCTCCAATGACCTTGACCTTGACCTTGACATGTGTTGTCGAGGTCATGACCCCGAGTGACCTTGAACAAATTTTAGCCGTCGCTCGTTGTTCGTTAAACAGTTATTAACAAAAAGTTCTTCAATAAAATCTAACTTTTGGACATGATTGCGCTCCGATGAGACAAATTCCCTGCTTTAACAACGCAAAATATTTTTTTATATAATTTTTGTGTCTTTAAAGCCAGAGAATTTGTATTTTTAAAGCAGAGAGTTTGTATTTTTAGAGCAGAGAATTTGTATTTTTAAAAGCATAGAATTTGCGTTTTAAAGGAAAAAATGTGATTTTAAAGCAAAGAATTTGTGTTTATAAAGCAGGAAATATTTTATTATAGGGTGATAACCTTGCTAAGATCAAGGTCATTGGAGGATGGACCCTTATACTGCATAATTACCCATATTACTATTATTATTTCTATTATACTAAAAAGTAATTTTACAAAAAAAAAGAAAGAAAAATATATGAACATTATATGAACATATTTCATATAAAATTATATATATTTGTAAATATTTGTACATGTTTATACATAATTATACATACTTATGCATGAAAAATTTTTTACCGGGAAGCAAGGAAATGGTAATGAAAAAGCGATTTATTCTTAATATTTATAACTTAATATTTATAACTTAATATATAATAAAAGGAGATCTAATGGAAACGAAATTATACACTATTTGTTAATTAAGCTAGAAGATGGTAATAACAAAGCGATCTATTTAACCTTGATCTCCATTTGTTTATAAATTAATATGTAACAAAAGGAGATTGAATGAAAACAAAATTATACTCTATAATTGTTAATTAAGTTAGAAAATGATAACGAAAAAACGATTTATCGATTATTGATATCTATTTGTTTATAACTTAATATTTAATAAAAGGAAATCAAATAACGAAATTATCCGCTGGTATTTGTTAACTAAGATAGGAAATGGTAAAAGCGGTTTATTATCTCTTACATTATATTTAGATAGACGAAAGAGAATTTCTTGAAATAAAGATTCCTCGACTTGAATTGCATAAAATGGCTGCAGATATTTTAAAGCAGAGCAAAGCTGCAATGCATTGTTGTACTTAACCATGTAAAAATATTAGGAAGATTAGATAAATGACGTCTACAATGAGATTTTAAGGCGTAAAGTTTAAGCTTTAAGCCCTAAACTGTTTCTTAAAGCTTAGGGCTGAAATTTTACGCTTTAAAATCTGATTAAAGACGCCGCTTTCTATGTCTTTTATGACTATTTACTGATAGAGATAGATAATTTTGACCCATTTTACAAGCATAAAAATTATCATTAAATTCAATACAATTAAAAATCTAATGATTTTTTACATTTTTTATGTTTTACGTAATATACGTTTGTATACGTGTGTAAACTAAAATGTTTTACTGACGAACGAATTACAAATTTACTTCCGTAACATGGTATTATTCGATCACACAGACACGAAATAGTCTAACTAATAACTAAACAATTTTTATTATTATTATTCTTATTATTATTATTACTCTTATTATTATTATTTTGTAGTTATTAACAATTGACGTTAAGTTAAAAAGGGAAAAAGAAAGTACAGAGACTCCAGCGATCTAGCAGTTACGAGAGCGCTACACGTTTCGCCATGGGACTGTGGGTATCGTTAATATCTATTTAACGTTCAGTGTACGTATCACGCTCGAAATTTTTCAAAGTCAATTTTCTCGACATTAGTTGAGAATCGCGTCTTACTATTTGGCCAAAATAATGTCTGAGTGATACACTTCACGTACAATAAGTTTCAAATTTTAAGTGAAAAACTCTTCTTGTAAGTTAAAAAATAGAAGAAAAAAATACACTTTTGTAGTAACATTCCTTAAAGTTAGAAAAGTGTCGCTTTCGAATCCATTGTAAAGTACTGCACACGTAGCCTCGGCATAAGTTCCTTAATTACAATATGTTTATTAATTTTGATGGAACTTTCCAACCATTTAAGCGTGTTCCATATAGCTTTGACACTGTCGAATGCCCTTTGAAAGTCGACAAAAACCAAGTATAAGTTCATTGATTGTTGTTCATATTGATGTGATGAATACAAGACTTATTGGGCTAAAATCGCATTGTTCTTGCTGCATCCGAGGTTCTAAACTCTAAGGTAGCGAGTCTTCTGTATTATAGATGCTATTTTATTTACAGTGTTTAGTATTCTGCGTCAGTTGCAACATTTATCAAATTGCCCTTTTTGGGGGATTTTAACTATGGGATTTTTTATTATGTTTTCTTTCCAGAGATTATTAAAGGAATTATTATCCCAAGAGTGTTTAAGTAGTGGATACAGCAATTCTACTGTTGCATCAATGTCCATTTTTAGTATTTCTGCCAGAATATCCTGCAGCTTTGTTATTTTTCTTCTTCTAATAACTGTCCTAATTTTTAATTTGTAGAGTACATCACAATTTATAATCGAAGTTTCTCTAGTTCACCTATATCGCTTTCTATGAGGTCTATTGTAGTTTCTTGTATATCTTCGGTCTAGGTGATGTTATTCAGCATTTACTCAAAGTATTCTCTTTTTTCAGCTGATTCTCTTTCTTCAGCTGATTCTCTTTCCTATTTAATAGAAACTCTTCTGTCTCTTCTTTACTCCGTATAGGAATATTCATATTAAAACTCTGAATATTAAATAATTTCTAAAGGTTAAATTGAATTAATAATGGGATTATGCCTATATGAGTCAACACAAAGTATTTGTAACTTAACGTGATTCTCGTTGTTAAACGAGGATTTAGTTATAAATTTTACATCTTACCATTACTTTTTGCGGACATGGTGTGACAATACTATGATATGTTGCGGTATAAATATGACATTAAATTCAATCGACCTTTATATCTAGATTAGAATGTTGGGATAATTTTTTGTATACAATTTTATTGTCGCTGAATACAAATATACATTAATTGTTAATTTAATTTGCTCGCTTATTGATCGTTTTGTTTAATAATTTTTTTATTTTTATTTTTATTATAAAATAAGAAATTAATTCTCTAAAGTTTTAATATTAAAATATTTGAATCTTAAAAAGTAGATTCTTTGTTTTACTTTTCAAAAACACAGGATTTTTTAAAAATATTAATAAAATAACAGAATTTTTCAAAGATATCAATTTTTCTAATTTTATAAGTGATTTAATCAATGTAAAATACTTACGGTATGCATATAACGTTTCTTAAAAAATGATTTATCGATTATTTATAATTTCTTTACTTACTTTTAAAACACATTATCTGTAAAATTCGGGAGCATAATTTCAAAAAAATTATTTTGAAAGATATGAATATTAATATTTTTTATACCGAAACAGTTTTTGTTTTTTTTACAATCTTTTTAATTCTCTTGATACTTTGTAGATAATTTTTAAAAATATAAGAAATTTTATAAGATATCACAACCGTTACTGAGAATTATTTTTTAATTTAATGATACTATATTTAACTATCATATGCAATTCTGCAATATTTAAAATAATAGAATGCTCACATCTCGCAAAGTATATTATTATTTATATTTGTCTTTATTTTTAGATGATACTGTGGAATAAAATTTTTTTATTTATTTATTAATACAGAAGAAATAAAAATAATATTTGTTTCGCATCCAGATGTTTATGAGGCGGCTCGCATCTTAAGACATTATTAATATTAGACAAAGACTAAGTACCCAAGGTGAGGATCGCACGCCGGCCCTGAACACCACATAACTAATAGCACTCGTTAACTTTCACCTGCTTTGAGATTAGAGCCAGAGAACTAAGCCGAAAATCGGTTAAAATGTACAGATTTTATCGAGGCTAGTAAATATATATTATATCTAAGAAAAATTAATTTAAGCAAATATCTCAAAGAAGACTATTATTTTTATTTATGGTAGTTTTTATTTGTAGTAGTATATACTATGATACTAAATTATTATCGCATGTACACGTGTGCATAATTTTCAGACATATTTTTCTCTTACGTTGAAGAAGGCTCTTAGTAATAGTAGTAATGGTAGTGGCAATGGCAGTGGCAATGGCAGTAGCAATAGTAGTAGCAATAGCAGCAGCAGCAGTAGTAGTAAGTTGAGCGGATGGGACTAGAAACAATGACCGTTCACTTGATCTAGATCTAAAATGTTCCTTTGTCATTTCCCGCTTTTTTCCGAACGTTAAGTGTCCAATTCATCTCGTACCGCGTACTAACCTTATAAGATTGCTCACCCTCTTTCCTTTATATATTTGACCTAATGAATATATGGCTCTCAAAATCTGGGATCAAATCTGTATTTTTCACAGTCTATCAGAGGACACAGCGGCACAGACTGTCTTTGCTTTCCTCTCCATACAATCGGTAGTTCTGCTTGGTGAGCTTAAAATAAGGTGTATTTTGATATTCATGTATCCAGCGAAAAGGCCTATATCCAGTTGTCTTGTCTCATTGCTTCTTTTGCTTTGACTAATTTGAGATGTTTTTTAGTTGCTTTGACTATCAGCCCTTCGCAGCCTTCGAAGAGTTTACGTGCTTCTACTTCAACTATTTTTTAATATATCTTTTGCCCACAGTAAACGGAACGTTCGACGATCTGTTTATCCGGATTTACTTCAGTTTAGCCAGAACGTTTATCTTCTTATTTTCAGGTGATAATCCCTGATATCCAGGAATCCATACCAAGATAACTTTATTCATTTTGCCCAGTTTTTCTGGAGCTTACATACAATCCCAAACTACAGATGATTCTGTAAAAGTTGTAGAAAGTGCTTCAATAGCTGCTCTGCTGTTTGAGTAGATATAGGTACTATATCTACTTCTTTTATTTAGTAGGAATTTTATACATTTTAGGATAGCCAGTATCTCAGTTTGAAAAACTGTGGCTTCACTCATCAATATGCTTTCTTCATAGTTGGTTTTAGACCTATATATGCCCGCTCCAAAACGACTATTTGCTTCTGATTCATCTGTGTGTTCACACACACAGATTGGTTAGGAAATCAAAATCTTGTCCGATATCTGAACTTTAACAGTCTTCTTAGCTGTTATTTTTTAGGAATCTTATCTTGCTTTAACGTGAAAGAGTATCTTCCAAAAAAGTCAATCTAATATGACCAAACTTAGTTTCCTTCTTTTACCCTGACACTTTAGTCCAAATGCTGTTTGTATAGCTATGCTGATAATTATCTGATTCAATGGTGGAGGACCGAGTGTCACTTTCAGTTGGTAGTGGGTTTCTTGGTCCTCGTCGTAGTTATAAAGTATTCTCTCTTTTAAGTAAATTCCTTGTTAACTCCTCCACTCTAGGTCATTAGATCACTGCAGTATATGTTAATCTTGATATTAGAACCATTTTGTATATCCAAGCCATACGGCAGCAGATTTATACCACAGTTTTTGTTCGTGGCCTTTCTACAGGCCCACATAGAGGTGTAGAAATTGTTCCTTTTCTTGAGATGTAAACTCTAGTTCAGCTTCGTAACCAAGCGAACGTCTAGATTACTGAGCTGGAATATCTTATCTCTTTGCCCCAAAGCTTTAAAGGCTGAATTGGTTCAGTCAATACTTAAAACATGCCTTTACGAGCCAGACGCTATAATAATATGAAATTATTCGAAATCAATAATAATTTAAATGCTTCAATCCGAGTTTCAAATTCTTTTTAATGTAATATAAAATATAATAAACAGGAACTACATCAAAAACATAAGGAGCATATAGGCCAAACCGCAGTATGTTATTGCAAATATCTTTTATCGTTCAAATTACAAGAAAACATTTCCACTATTATGCAGTCATTTTCAGTACAATAAAATGCTAAATTGACATTATAGTTGAATTAGCCGTCCTCTACAATTACGCTTAAATTTTTCTAACAAATTGTATCAAAAATTATTCAATAAATCTTGTGTGTATTAGTTTACTGATATGACTTCCATATTAATAATTGCTCCGTTACAATATCAAGGTTTTAATTACAACAGAAGTCACAAATTCTGCACAGAAACCAAAACAGATCCATATACTAGTTAATTTTTTATTTTTTTAAATAAATTCTGTTCTAATGAGGAAATTGTGAAGTTATTAGGATAAAATTAAATATTCCGTTACTATGTAAAAAGAACTACTTTCAATACCTATCCAAAACTATGACCGCAAAGGTCCACAATTAATACTACTTATATGCATTATCAATTGTTCATGTTCTATTAAACTGTCACATAATAAAATTGTCTCGGAGGACACGACAATCCGTTAGGCTTGTAGGAGTTAAGTCTAGAAATGAATAGGAAAAGGATTAGGAATGGGGACAGAGATTAAAGAAGAAGTAAATAGATCTTAGGTAGTTTGTCTGTATTACTTTGTTTATTAAGGTTTTGCTTCTGTTTTTTTTTTTTTTTATGTAAATCATTTTAGAGATCATCCTCTTGTAAAAAGAAAGTTTATTATTCAAAATGCCAGCATCATTTTATTTAAAATTATGATTAATCTCTACACGATGCCAGGAAATCACAGAAAGTTTATCCGTAGGCTTATTAATATTATATTAGAAGAACATTTTTTATTCTTGTAATTAATTGCTTTTCCGTTTGTCCAATGTAAGTGGGCTTCACAGTCCTGGCAGCTAATCTTGTATACATCACTTATTCATTGTATTTAAGGAATCTTTTCCTGTTTTTATAAAAGAATTAAGCGAATTTATTGGTTTAGGTGCCAAGTGAAAACCACAATTATCTATCATATTTTTTAACTTATCGGATATATTTTTAACATATAAAATTGTGAAATGGCATTACTGATTGCGATTCCCCCTGACAGTCAGTAAATAATCATAAAAAGTGATAAAAGGTACATAAAGTGCTTTTATTTTATGCGCATGCATAGCTTATTTTCATTTACACGTGTTTTTTATTACTTTTTATGATTATTTACTAACTGTTAGGGAAGAAGCATAATTTCGTTTTTTATAAATGTTTTAAAGCAATTTTATCATTTTGTTTTATCCAAATTGTCTTTATTTATAAATGGCACGTGGGAATAAAAATTAACGTGTCATTTCTCGCTTCTAACGTCATGATTCAATATGGACTATTCAGGAGGCTTTAACAACTTCCGATCCCCTCGCTCGCTCTCAAGTCCCAAAAGTAATACAAAAAACAGTACACATTGGAAACTCGCCCAGACGCCCGAAAAAAGAGTACATGTTCAGGAAAAAGAATATGAATGGTCACCCTAACTCTGAGTGACCTCCAACAGGTTTTAGATGACGATCGCTGTTTGTTAAAAAGTTATTAACAGTTAAAGTTAGTAATTATTTTCTTGCTTTACATAAAAAGTTAGATAAATCTAGACAGGGAGAGAGGTATGGGATAGACGATTAAGGGAATACGACTTTTCACGCGAAGCGACTTCCACCTCCACCTCCTCTCTTGCTAAGGGGCACACGACTTTCACGCGAAGCGAGTTCCATCTTACAATCAGATAAGGGTTGGGTTAAGTTAGGATTAAATCGGGGTAAGAGTGCAGGAAGGGAGGCGAAGCCTCTCCCTCGCTCACACGTATTCTTTCTACACGAAACTATTTGGAATAGAACAATTGTTGATCTGATTTCGCTTCAGAAGCAAAGAGGGGAAGAAGTTTCGACCCTCCCCATGAGAACTCCCACTCCGATTTAATCCTAACATAACCCAACCCTTATTTAATTGGTACAGGCAGATCTTTTATTTTATTTGTTACACTTTTTTTTTAATAACTGTTTAAAGAACAGTGACCTAAAACCTTTTGAAAGTTACTTGAGGTCATGACCTTGACAGCATATGTGAAAGTTAAGATCATTGACGGTTGTTTCTCTTTTGTATAGTTTTTACCAAAATTTTCTATCAAAATTACAACTTAAAAATTATAACTCTAAATATCTCGGAAATTATAAGAAACGCCACTTGTTAAGGCAAAGTTGCTCAGAATTATGACCTTGACAACATATCAAGGTCATTAGAACTCCGGAACTAAATATTATAATTACCATAAATATTGAAATATTCTATTGCGATTAAATAAATGTAATCATAAATATTTTTATCATAAACAGCGTTTTTAATTATTTATAAACATATTCTATCTTTTGATGCAACGATTAATTGCTCATTTTGAAAAAAAATTTATTTTTATAAATCTTTTTTTCCGTTTGTTTATAGTTCTGCCTATGGCAACTCACAAAGTTCGTATGCAACAATGAGCTCTCCACGTCATCAACAACATAGCGGCCAACAATTATTGATGTTGCAACAACAGCAGCAACAGGTTCAAATGCAACATATGCAGTATATGCATTCTCAGCAGCAACAACAGCAGCAGCAGCAATTGCAGCAACAGCAACAAATGCAATATAGAAGTCCTGCCGGAGGCAGTCCGACTACTATGCAAGCAAACAATATCCCGGAGACGAATAATAATATTACGACCAGCGAAGATAGTGATGATAGTACTCCACATTCCGGAATGGTGAGTTAAATCCTAGTTTGCACAGAATATTTATGATAAATATTTATTACTATCTTTATTTTTTGAAATGTTATATAAATATTTTACGTAAATTTATGATAAATAAATAAATATTTATAG
>NW_017306049.1:1774967-1798973 GCF_001594115.1 Trachymyrmex septentrionalis | reverse complement strand
ATGACAAAAATATGTCAAAATATTTAAAATAAGTTTTATAAATATTTATAAATATTTTGTAAATATTTTATAAATATTGTGTGTTGTCTGGGATGGTCACTCAACGTCTATTAAGCTAACACAACTACTTTTAACATAATCGAATAAAACAGAAATTTAATGTTTTGTTATTGCTAATTTATTACTCAATTTTCGATTTTGTTGCTTTAGTTGATTTGGAGAAAATAGCGACTGTGGTAACTTAAGGTTAAAATTAGCACAGCTATTAAAAAAAGTTAATAAGTAAAAATGTACTACTTATTTTTATAATATTTTAATTGAGAATATGCTGCTCGATTTTGTCACTCCACCTTTATATAGCTACACTCCTAAAAGCCACCTTTATATAGCTAACCTGCATCAGCATGATATCTCAAAGATGTAAATTAATCGGCTATCTTGATTAATCACATTCTCTTGATTTTGTTGCTTGCGATTTGCGATTAATCCGATTCCTTAAAAAATCTCTAACTACACTACTAAGAAACATTCTTAGAATTCGACATATTGAAATACTTGTACAATATGTCAATAAATTGTTGTATCTTTCAGTGCCATAAAAGAAATATCCTAAGTTTGTTCCGCCTAAAGTTAGGACTCACAATTCACGAGAAGCGCTGATAGACCACGAAAAGCTTTGAAAAGACATTTACTTTTGCAACTTCAACACTTCACAATTATTTCCCCTTTTATAAATTAATTTTCTCACTGCTATAATTTAGTTGATCGCCATAACTATGTTATTATTACTTAAAACCACGTTATCTTATAATTTCTTAATTATATGTTGTCAATTTATAAGAAGAACGTCAAGAATAAAAAGATTTTTGCGTTCTAACTACCGCGCTTGACTTTTATATGCCCCTTCCATTTTGTAATTAATTTATAATCTCTCGCATTGGTGATACTTTGTAATCAATTGCTGTTATCGGATTATATGATTTCGGACACTCGCATAACGTAACGTGTTAATTTAATTCATTATACGAAATCCCGCTGCCCACGATTAAGCAGCTAAATATAAAGGAACCATTTGCATTTTAATGATCGATATAACCATATATGGTCATATCCTGTAACGGACTTTGTTCTCGCATATTCAATCTTTGTTCGCGCGTGGATGCTGAACTTGTATCTTTAACTTCAAACTTTAACCTTAAGTTAGCACAGGCACTGTCTTCTGGATCGATTGGAGTAACAAAATTGGAAATTGAGCAACAAATCAGCAATAAAAGAGCTTTAATTTCTATCTAAGTTTTATTCGATTGTATTAAAGCCTCGACTAAAATAACTGTATGAACTTAATAGGCGTGGTCACTGTAAATATTAGCATAATATTTAGATTTATGTAATATTTTGCTTGAGAGCAATTTGTTTCGCAAATAGATCTTTTAATATATTTAGAAGCTAATAACATTATATATTTTAAAGCATAAAACAAATGTTATTGCATATATTAAAATTACACATAAAGACACGATCAATATACGTTGAGAAAAAATGCTGTTAATTGAACAAAAAAATAGATTGAATCAATTAAACACATGTATTACGGATTGACACACATAAGTAGTTAATTCAATTATATTTATTATTGACTTAATTTTAATTTTAATGTTTTTATTTGTAACAATAACATCAGTTTGATTTAATGACGTGTAATAGTAAATTAAAAGAATATTGAATTGAAGGAACACTTCCTATGTTAAATTAATATTGAATTTAGTTCTATAAAATATTTATAAAATATTTATAAAATTTGACGGAACTTTACTACAAAATAACAGAAACTAGATAAGTTATTGATGATACTAATTTCGAAATAAATTCAACTTGACTTTGAATTAATGTAATTAATTTGAATATTATACTAAAAAAAAATAATTGGTAATTTTTACGTACAATTCTTTTACTTTCTTTATTATTCTTATGTAGAATTATTTTTTAGTTTCACATACGGTGTGTATTAATTACAACTGCATATTGGATATTTACAATTTTAAAAAACTCATGTACGGTATTCAAACCTAAGATCTCTGAGATAATAATGTAACACGCTGAGCTATAATTGTACGTTTGTCTGAAAACTTTTTAGCATTCAATTATTACTCGAACTATCCTGAATGTTTCACGCGAATTAATGTATTGATGATTGTATCAAGCAGATGTAATCAATGCAAAACAATTTCTACTTGCCTATTAATCAAATGTATGATTCATATATTTGAATATATAAAACATGGTAAATAATTTATACAATTGAACAAAGAGATTCGTATAGAACAAGTAAATTATATTTCAATTAACTACAAGATATATTATTGTAACTCTAACGAGAAATTGATTGTATTGTTAGGTAAATATATTGATAACTGTATACTTCAATTGTATCAAGCAGATGTGTAATTAATACAAAGTAATTTATATTATATTTGCCTATAAATCAAATGCTGACTGATTTATTTAATACATGGGTCGTCTGAAAAGTTTTGAACCTTAACATGAAGATGGCATTACTCGTTACAATTACTTTGGTAGTACAATCGTACAAACTTCGAAAGATAATGAAAATTGTAGCTATTTTGGACGTTGTTATTTGACAGTCATTTATGCCAATCGATGTCTGTTTTTGAAAAAAATGAAAAAATTGAATATCGACGGTCGCCGTGATAAAAATTTACGAATTGAGATTTGAATTGATTGACTACCCACCATATTCATCAGATCTGGCTCTCAATGAAGCCAGATCTGATTTTTCTGTTTCCTAGACTTAAAGTTTAGCTAGGAGGACAGAAATTTTAATCAAACAAAAATACTGACATCGACTGATACAAATGACTGTCAAACAACTGAGCATTCAAAACGACTACAATTTTTACAAGTATCTTTCAAAACATGTACGATTGCAGTACCAGAATGGATTTTTACGAGTAATGACATTTTCATATTAAGGTTCAAAACTTTTTAGATGACCTTCATATATATTTAAATTTAACTTGTGATAAATTATTTATAAACTATACAAAAAATTGTTAGATTATGTAAATTATATTTTAATCATTTTAAAAAGATGTTTGTATTAACGCGCTTGTGCGAAATTGACTACATTGTTGTGGTTTGTATTAATTATTTTATGGAATTAAATTAATAATTGGTTTGATTTAATTGATTAAACTAAATTTAATTGCTTAACAAAAGCCGTTTTTATTTCATATGTAATTAAAATAAAAAAAATTTTTAATATGGCTACATATATGTGTGATTAATATAAGAAAATTTTTCAACTGTTACTATACAGGGTGTTCAGTGTAACGGTCCGCATGATTTCTTATATTAGGTGTACAAAAAAGTTCTGAGCTTTAGATTTGATACAACCGAAATAACAATTTAAATTTTATATATCTTCCCGCCCTTTTGGGGTTTTAAAACAGTAACATTTAACCTCCTGAAATGCGATACGGTTTGGCGTTTGATGCACATAACCTCAAAAATCAGTAGTGTTCACGATGGCAATTACAAAAGAGCATATTCGATTTTCCATCCACTTCGCGTTTCATCTGAAGAAAAATGCTGCTGAAGCCACTGAAATGATTTGTGCTGCATATGGAGAGAACGCTGTAAGTCATGCAACATGCAAAAGGTGGTATCAAAAGTTTCGCCAAGGAGATTTCAGTCTTAAAGATGAATCGCGTGCTGGACGCCCTGAAAAGATTGAAACGGACGAATTGCAAGCACTGCTGGATATAAACTCTGCGCAAACTGAAAAGGAGCTTGCAGAACAGCTTGGCGTTACGCAGCAAGCCTATTTTTTCGTTTGTTTTTAAATAAAGATTGAATTTTACAAAAAAAGCTCAGAACTTTTTTGTACACCTAATACCTCCGACAAAAAAATTTCTTTAAAAAAAAAATTAAAAGGTGAATATTCATCTGTTTTATACAAGCAATATGCAATAAAAAAATTAAAAAAAAATTTTTTTTTTTTCATAACAAATTAAAGCCATCTTAAATTTTTTAAAAATGAAATAATTCAAAAAGACTACGAGCCAAGTAGGATTGTCGTGCTATAAATTTAAGAATAAAATATATTCTTCAAAGTTATAAACGTTTCGATTCACATCGAGTCATTTTCAATGTACATATATCAAATCAGTCATAATAAATCTCAGATTTTCATAGCTAGTGTAAATGAGCTTCGTCGAAACGTTTGTAACTTTGAAGAATATATTTTATTGTTAAATTTATAGCACGACAATCCTGCTTGGCTTATAGTCCTTTTTTGAATTATTTTATTTTTAAATTTTTAAGTCCATGATATATTGATCTCTTAATTTTAAATTTTTTAACACCATACAATTTTTTTCCATAGTAGTGTTTTAAATTATTACCGAAATGTGTCACTGTTATTGATGTTTTATTGATTTTATTGATACTTAATATCAAATTTGTAACATTATTCGTAATGGCAATACTTACTCCTCTCACTAGACACAGCACATACATACACATATGTACTTATTTAATAAAATATGCAATAAAATCAATAAAACATCAATAAAAGTATCATTTCAACAGTGATTTGAATTCGTCTTGAAGACTTCTGCAATATTATAGACATAAAATTGTATGGTGCTATATTTAAAAAATTTAAGACTGATTTCCTTATTAAAAAAATTTTTTTTAATTTTTTTTATCGCATGTTATAGCTTGTATAAAACAGATGAATATTCACCTTTTAATTTTTTTTAAAGGAAACTTTTTTTATCGGAGGTATCTAGGAAATCGTGCGGACCGTTACACTGAACACCCTGTATTGAGGCAAATATTTGCTTATTGAAATAAGAGTATGATATATTTATTTTATTAATACTAAATTAATGATTAACCCGGACTCTTCCCAGCCAAACATTAGTGGGCGCGCGCGGCACTAATCGTAAATGTCACATCACAAATTTATTATTTAAGAGTTATAATAATTGGATAAATAATTGGACACAATTGTCATAAGCAAGTAAAAGCAAGTAAAATATATTTATAATGAAATATAATATTAAAATTTTGTGTCTACTTTTTTATAAAATTAAAAATTTGGTTAGAAATTAAATAGAAAAATTTGGTTAACTAGAAAATTAAAAATAAAATAAAAATGAAAAGATTTACTAAAAAATAAAGACATATTAATTTACAATCAAACATAAGAAAATAATAAATAATAACAGTGCTTTTATAGAATAATAATATAAAATAAACTTTTTAAAACATAAAAATAGTAATTATAAGAATCTTAAACCGCAACATATGAGAACACAATCAATACTAGAAATTAAAATGCCTATAACGATTAAAGTTAGATTTTTAATGATTAAATAATTTAATGTAAATTATATATATATATGTACCATATATCTACATGCATATACTATACCAAATTTGTAGTCTTTCAAACTGCGCGCTTTCAAAAACTGTAAATAAATTTATTGCGAAAAATATCTCGGCCGGGAGTCGAATCCGGATCTCGACCGTTATAAGTATTTCAATTTCTAATATTGATTGTGTTCTCACATGTTATGTCTAAAATAAAGTTCTTATTATTTTATATTACGTCGCCTGAAAGAAAGACGTTATTATATATACCGATTATTGCAAAGAGTATTAGTAAGGATTCGGTAATCTAAAGGCTTAGGACGCTCGTATGGAATACAAGAGATCCAGGTTCGTCTCCCGGCAGAGATAATATTTTTCGCAATAAATTTATTTACAGTTTTTCAGCATATTAACATCTTTCTAATGTGATGTCCGATTGTGCATCAAATTATTAAGAATTTCTTATTAATTTAATTTAATTTGTGATATTATTACAATAGTTTAATTGCGTTTATTAGTCAGGGAAACCAATTCGGCGCGCAGTTTGAATAGCTACAAATATGGTATATGCATGTATAGTATATAATACATATAGTGTATAATTCATAAATTATTTAAACATTAAGGATCTAGCTTCAACCGTTATATAGGCATTTTAATTTCTAGTATGATTGTGGTCTCACATGTTACGGTTTAAAAAAAGATTCTTATAGTGGAAAAAAATAGATAATTCTAATCTAAAGAGATATTAAACATTAATACGAGTAAAAATAAATTAAAATATCAACATTTCGCATTATTACAATTATTTATATAAGTAAGATTTTACTTACGTTTTGACGCGCACTCCGTCTCGCAAAACGTGTCATACTGATTTTAGAGTGGATAAGAGGCTAGCCAACTTAATAGAAAAAACACGACAATTAAATTATCTTATGATTAAAACGTTAAATGAGGAATACTGTTTTAGGTCGATAATAAAAAAAAAGAACTGGAAAGGTACGAGCAGTACGAGTCAAGCGCAGAAGACGTCGCGCAAATAATATATCTATGAAGTGTGAAACTTCTTTATTCATTAAAACGCGCTTACATGTTTTTTCGGTTCACTTTTGAGTCTTCCTCAGAGACAACAAAAATTAACATACATAAACTATGAATAGAAATTATCCTATCATGGTGAGCACTCCTACTTCGAGAATTTTTTAAATATTATAGAACCTTTTACTTTTCATTACATATTCCTATAGCTTATTTCGAGAGCTTTTCAAAACACTATAATGAAATATTTTTTTATTAAATACTTTTTATTAAATACTTTTCGAATTATAAGACTCGAAAGTTACAGTACTGCCAGCATTAACATCAATTATCCAAGGTGTCAGACGGCTAAAACTTCTTGAATGTTGTTCAGAATCATGATCTGGATAACATTTATCAAGATTAAGATTATTGGAGCAAAAATATATTATAACTTACAACCAGCAAAAACTATCTTAAATGCTATATTTGAGTATGATATGGTCCATATTGCCCCATGGCAATTTTCAATGCCTGATATTTTCTGAAATCCTCGTTGCAAATTATTTAAAGTTTTATGGAATATAAAGATAAAACCATAAAGCTTAGTTTCTGATCCGAGACGGTAGCCATCTTTTAAAGACAAAAAAATTCTAATCTTGGAAATAAAAAGATCTAGGTGTGCCATATCCAGGTCTTTTTATTTCCAAGATTAGAACTTTTATATGGATCCCAAAGAAAGTATTAATATTCGACATTATATTCGATTAAATTTTTTTCTGAATTAAATTAATTTTTTCCGTCATATGTACATACGTATATATACGAGGGTCGTTTGAAAAGTCCGTGCAAAAATAAAAACTACTTAATTTTTTGGGGTAAACTTTTTTTATTTTTCAACATAGTCACCTTTTAGGCTTATACACTTCGTCCAACGCTGCTCTAATTTGTTGATCCCTTCCGAATAATAGGATTTGTCCAAGTCTGAAAAATAGCCATTTGTTTCTGCAATCACGTCCTCGTTTCCATAAAATCTTTTTCCCGCCAGCCATTTCTTCATATTGGGGAACAAATAGTAGTCCGAGGGAGCCAAGTCTGGAGAGTAGGGGGGATGTGAGACGAGTTGGAACCCTAATTCCATTAATTTTGCGACCACAACTGCTGAGGTGTGAGCTGGTGCGTTATCGTGAAAATCACTCGACTTCCTCGATTCAAATGAATGCCAAACACAAACAAATAGACCGATCTGGCTGTAACTTGGTGTGTGTTCCTCCAAGAGATGCTACTAACTAAATCTAACCTTGATACGCGCCAGTAGTGCCATCTCTCTGACTTTGCACGGACTTTTCAAACGACCCTCGTATTTCATATAATTATAATTAAACACATTGATATCAGTTATTATTTACATATATTTATTAAAGGGTAATAATATGTTACCTAATAATAATAAGTAAAGGGCAAAGTAAGAGTCGACACATTTCTTTGAAATTAACCGAAGAATATATTACAATTAACAGAGGTAAAATTACATAAAGCAAAAATAAAATTAAAATTAAGAACATAATTACAAGTTACAAGTTTCGGCTACCGGATTGAGCCCCCCCCCCCCCTCCCTCTTTAGACATTAACATAACGAAAAAAACCGTAGTACAAAATCAATTATCGCAAATGATCGCATATCAATCGCATTCAATACATTCACAGTTCGGGTGAGTCTTGAAGTAGAGTTCGACATTATTTCCGTATGATTGAACAGTCAAATGTATTAAAAATATCTTGGCAAAGCTCTAATTGATAAAAAAGATAAAATAAAAACTCCTTACCAAAAAAATATCCACGTAAATAAATTAACATATCGGAAATTTAATTAAAAATAAAAACTCACTAGAAATCATCTGTAAAATATTCAAACGAGCGTTTTTTTGGTAAGAAGTTTTTATTTTATCTTTTTTATCAACTAGAGCTTTGCCAAGATATTTTTAATACATTTGACTGTTCAATCGTACGGAAATAATGTCGAACTCTACATCAAGACTCACCCGAACTGTGAATGCTTTGAATATGCGATCATTTGCGATAATTGATTTTATTCTATGATTTTTTTCGTTATGTTAATGTCCGAAGAGGGCTCAATCCGGTAGCCGAAACTTGTAACTTGTAATTATTTTCTTAATTTTAATTTTATTTTTGCTTTATGTAATTTTACCTCTGTTAATTGTAATATATTCTTCGGTTAATTTCAAAGAAATATGTCGACTCTTACTTTGCCCTTTACTTATTATTATTTGTTTTGTATAGGAAGAGTTCTTAGATTTATTATTTATGTTACATGTGAAAAATATATTTAATGTTTACAATATTTTGTATAACAGTTTAGAGTTCAAAGCATTTTTATACAATATAATTAGTATCTACTGCATTAATACCATCATCCCGAAAAAGAGTGTACAAATCAATTTGTAATTAACAATTTTTCCAAAATATTTGATAGTTACAAAATTTTGAATATTTTTTAAATACTTTTTTTTTATTCCAGATTGCTATGGTAAAGCATGAGCCACCATCGCCAGAAGCAGCTGATGTTGGGACAAAAAATCAAAGAAAAACGAAGCCCCAAAAAAAGAAGAAAAAGAGAGATCCTAATGAGCCACAGAAGTAAGTAATAATATTTTTATCTTTATAAAATAGTAAAAAAATTTGAAATATCTCTGTTAAACAGATTCCTTACTATCACAAATCAAGTTCGCTTCGTTTCATTAACTTTAGCGCTATTTATGTGCTAATTTGTTGCTCAAATCGGTCAACAAGAAATCGCGTACAAAGTGGGAAGGGAAGCAGCGTTGCCTTTAAATTGGCTCCTTCTATCGAAAGAAATATTGTAAGAATACATAAAGGCCATAAGGGCAGCCAAGTAAGCGTATAGAGCCAAACCAATTAGATATATGTATGTAAGCCAGATGTAATAATGAGTAGGGGTGTACCGGAAGTATCTAGAATTTGGTTTTATCTGGCCCTTTTTTACTATCCGGCCGGAGAGAAAATATTGTTAATATCCGCGCACGCACGACAACTGGATAAATTTTTTTTTATATTAACTATTCATGATCCCTCTTCAAAAAAAATAATCATATGATGGTTACTGTGGGTTAAAATGATCCGACCTATCTTTAAAGTGTTACCAAATCAATAGTATTAGTTGCAATGGTTTCAAAAATATACAGTATATAATTTCATTCTTTAAGAAAATGGAACAATGGCGTTTTATTGAAAAATTTAATCTTAACAAAAAAAAATGTAAATATGTATTTTTACTTAAAAAATTATAACTTTTTAAATTTATAAATGCAATTTATTTTTAAATGCAATTTTAGTCTAATACTCTTGAGATGATGTACTTTGAAAAAAAAAAATAATATGATTACACACGTTTCAAAAATTATATCTATTTTAAAGATAGAAGATGGTTGTTTTTTAGATGTAAAAAAAGATGTTAAATTTTAGTAAAAGACTATTTAGTATTGGTTTAAGTTATTATTAATGTAAAGATTATTATTATTATTATTATTAATACTGAAGACAAATATAGGTGAAAAATGTAAAATACAAAAAATACATAGAAAATATTATTTTTTGCTACAGCACTCTCAGAGCACTACAGTATACAAATAGAGTCTGCTCTTTAAATCTAAATCAGTAGATAATCACTGATTCAGTGCCAAGTATGCCACTGTTAATTAATGAATGAAATGTGATATCCCTAATCTATAGCGAATCTTGCTTTAGTATATAAGTGTAGCGCATTCAACTTATATGATATTGTAAGATTGGAATTACAATGTGCTAGAACGTGCATGCAAATATCAGTATTTTAACTATATAATGCTCAAACTTCTTTTCTCTTATGGTTGAATTTTACTGATTATTTAGTGTCAAATGTGCTATGATACTCTGGTAATTCAGTACCAAGTATGTCACTTTAGTAGATTATCCACTTCAGATTTAGAGAGTGTATTTATCACACATAAGTCGTAGGCGGACATTCTTTCCTGATCGTTTCTTTTATCCTTACTTGAAGGACACAATCCACATCTTGCTTATTTTTGCAATTTAATATTTTTTGCAAAAATGTAAATCATAAATCTTTTAACTAAAACGCTATTTGCGCGAATGGCTGTTAAACGCATACTAATAGTGAGATTAAAAAGCATTTCTATCAATAATTGATGCTTCAAACCTTTAATAGATGGTAAATGCTCTTCCGAAGGCAGAAAGGTTTTAGAATTTAGCGTGAAAAACGATGCTCGGATCATTTTGATCCAGAAAGACCATAAAGGATTAAAAGTTCGCGTTGATACAAAATTCTGTTCCTTTTAGCTGTTCAATTTCCGATAGTTCTGCAATATTTTCGCTGCTTTCTATAGGTTTTCTTCAGAGTTCCAGCTTTTAAATACTTTTAAACAATTTTTTAAACAATCTGAACATTAGCACTACACGTTATGAGTAAAGTACATGGAAAAAAAGACTACAATTGCCACGCTCAAAAGTCACCCATCAATATATTTTTTGATTATAAGAACCAATATAGGTGAATTAATTTTCGCTGTTAACTGGAAGAGGTTAGTATTTCTACTATTTCAACATGACCGAAAGTGACTGTTGGTTTATTTAAAAGTACTGTCAATAGACTTTAATAATCAGTATGTAACATTTGATTGGATGCAAAGAATACAATTTCTTATCGTATTAAAAATGTTGCATAAACTGGAAAGTGATTATACGATTAATTGGGAAAATTCTAGTATTATTGATTCTGAACATTCTTATTATAAAAGGATGGTCTCCGAGATGATACATATTAAACGATAAGAAAACGGCCTTAATAAACAGAGTAACACAGAACGCTTTTCTGAAATTTATCTTCCACTCATTGGAAATAGTTCCTCTCCCCACATTTAGTGTCACCCTCTCCACTCTCATTTCCTTTCCTTTCCTCGCATAATATAAATAGACTCCCGTTTGTGACGGGTCTTCATAATTGTCGGAAATAATTTTTAATAAAGTTCCAAAAGTTTGTTACTTATTCCGGGTCTTATTTGTGAGTTTTCGTGCCATAAGATACGTGGTAAGTTTTGTTGCATTACAATTTCAAATTAATTTCTCGAATTGTTATGATATTGGAAGCGTTGGTATTAGTGTGAAGAAGACAAAGTTTTTTTTGATAGAACTGGGAAATTCCGTATTTTTACACAAAGTTGCTCATCGCTTCTTAAGATAACAGGAATTGTAACACAGTATTATATCAGAAGAAACATTACTCAACTCTCTTGATCTCTATTCACGCTGTCAATTCATACCACACACACACACACACACGCACGCACGCACACACACACACACACACACACACACACACACACACACACACAAGCGAAGGGGAAAAAATTATTTCACCATTTTAATTTGCGAACATTGCGTTTGTAATTTTATATAATTTATTTTCAATAATTTTTTATGTAATTCTAATTTAATATTACTATAACATCTTCCGACTAGTGTTAATTAGTTTCTCATAGGTAAGATCTTCATTTTTTGTCATCTTGTGTACTGATGATGGTCAAATCTTGACCGAAACGTCTACTTATTTATTTGTGAATTTTAAATATATGACTTACGTTAACATCTATTGTTGTGGCTGTATGCTCTTTATTATTTATATTTTTTAAAAATATTGGGTTTTGTACCAAAAAAAGAGCAGGAAAGCATTACTTTTCTGTTTTAATCTCAAGAAATGCTGCTGAAAGTCATCATTTGTTAGTGAAAGATATCAAAAAATAGCTTGATGACTGGATTGCCTCAAAAAACCTAAATTTTTTTATTGCGGAATCCATTTGTTACCCGAAAAATGGGAAAAGGTTATAGCTTTTGATGGACAATATTGTGAATAAAATATCAGGTACTTTTTTGATGAAATAAACATGAGTTTTTGTAGCAAGAAACAGCGAAAATTAATTCAAGTACCTAATAAAAACTACAGTACAATTGTGATATCCATAAGATTGACATATCTTAACGGTTATGGCTGTAAAGACATGTCCATTTTACGGTTATTACAACCAAATATATTGATTTTTTTTAATTTTGAAGATTTTTTTTTTAATGACCAAATTAAAAGATACGCAAGTACAGTTATTTTTCGAATTAGCATTATTAAAAATTAAAGATAGTATCATTTTGATTATATCTTTATTTATTTTGATATTGAATTTATTATAATTTGGTATAGTTATTGAATATTTTATACAAATAATATGTATTGCTCTTTTTTAAGTTCCTTACTAAACCTAAATATACAAACCAATTAGAGAATTGTGCAACAGTTGTTAAACTTTTTTTTTCTGCTGAACGCAGCCATAGATAAAAACACAATTTTTCTTGCGAATTTTCTTTAAATGAATTTTTTTGAACAAATTAAATAAATCGATATTGCCAAAAGTGATCATCATATCATTTACTGATATGCGATAGTTTTTAGTTCAATACTTTCCGACAAAATTTAAATTCATGCTCTTCATGCAATTCTATGCAATGAGCGCGTTTAAATCCAGATCACAAAGTAAGAAAGAAGAAGACTCAACTCCATGAAACGAAAATGGTCCTGATTCGTGACCTCTAATTGGGAGGGAGTCCGCTGAACAGAATGAATTTTTATGTCTGAGCGCCATTTGCAATTAACTTTATCCGAGCAGTCCGGCTTTACCTCGATCCTGACTCTTGCTCACAATAGTGCTCCGTCGGTAGTCCTCAGTTTTTTCAATCCTTTGTGGTTCTTTATTATCTATATATTTAGTATCTTGTTTAGCATTAATATTTATATCATAAAATATATCATCTCTTGCTATCGGAATACCTAGTGAGAAGTGACAATGAAATCGATGTCGATTCGATGTCGATTTGATGCTTTCGACGTCGAGTCGACATCGATTTGAAATCGATTTCATTATCATTTCTACGTTATAATATGATGCACATAATTATTAGAGACTTCTTTTTTGAAATACCGATATCCTTACGAGAGTTCGCGTCCTTGTGAATATTGAAGTGATTAATAGTTAAAATTGATAATATTGTACTAATTTTATGATTTATTAGTTTAGTAGACGTATTTATGCATTTAGAACTCTTTTCTTCTTTCCTTTCTCGCCTCAATATCTCCTCTCTTTTCTCCCCAATACTATCTCTTGCCACCTCCGCTCCCTATCTTTCACACTCCTCATACATACTCTGATGTCTCCCTTTTATATCTATACACTCTGCATTTCCTATCCTCCTCTTTCCACCAATACATTCCCTCCCTCATCGCACCCCCCAGCCTATATTTAGCCATTCTCTTCCATCTATTTTCTGCCCAGCTTTTCTTCAGATATCCTGGAATTTCTTCCTCTTTCACTCTTCCATACCATCTATTATATTAAATCTTGAGCTTCTAATTTTTTCCCATCTTTCTTCTCTATGTCTATCTCCTTATCTACTTTCTCTAACTCCATAAATTCTTCTTCCCTTTGCTTCTATTTGCTTATTTCCCTTGCATCCCTCCCCTTTTCTCTAAAAAATTCTCACTCTCATCTTACCCCTTCCCTCTTTCCTATTTCTGACATTCCTTATCTCCTTAATTTTTCTCTGCCGCTATCCTCTTTATTAACCCTTCTATTTTGCATTCTATTTTCTCCTTCTCTCTGAACTCCTTTAGTATAATATTTCTCTGCCTTTCCTTTAATTCCCACGCTTCCTCCATTACTCTTGCTTTTTCTTTTATTCCCTTCTTTCCCCTCCCTCTGCTCTCCTTGTATCCTTTTCTCTCTCTTTCTCTTTCAGTATCTTTACTCTCTCCTCTATCGCCTCTATTTTTCTTCCCCTCTTTTATTTTTTCTCCAATACCTCAATTATTTTTCCCATTTTTTCATACTCTCTTCTCCACTCTTCCTCTCTTTTCTTTATGTCTTTTAGTTCCTTCTTAATCTCCGCCAGATTATCCTCCATCCTATTCCATCTCTCCTTTATTTCCTTCATCCATCTTTAATATATCCGAAATGTACCCTCTTCTCCCTCTGCATTCTTTATAGGCGATCTCCTTGTCTTTCTACTTTTCCTAAATATTTACTTCTCTCTTACCTCTCTCCCCTTCTCCTCTTCTCTCCCCCTCTCCCATCTCTTTTACCCTTCCCGCTACTTACTTCCCAATCTTGTCACCACTTTTCCAATCGCTCTCACTGGACGCCATCTCTTCTTATCTCCCTTTCCTATATTTCTTCACGTGCTTCGTGCCTCTGTTCTCTTCACATTTGCTCACCCCTCTACCACTGCTTATTCTCAGTCCCATGTTTTATTCCTTATGTTTTTTCTCTACACTAACGCTTACTCCCGGCCTTGCCTTCCCGTTCTCGCGCTCCCACCTTTCCCTTCCCCCTCTCACTTCTCTCACCTCTTACGCTCTTTCTAACCTCACTTCCTTCCACTCGGCCTGTCTAATCTCTCTCTCTCTCACACGCGCGCGCGCGCATCCTCCAATCACTCCACTTCTACTCTGTTATCCGCTCCTCCATCCACACTCCACTCTCTCACCACTTTCTCCTCACTCGCTTTCTGCCTCACAAAAATTTTAATCTCTTACGCGTGATTACAGTTTGGGTGGTCAACCTGTGCGGACGTGCTCACGCGTGCGCTTTCTCAAATCTCGCACCGCGAGTTCTCTAAATACTGCTTGCGTTCCTTGCGTTTCTTTCGAGGCTCTCTTTGCCTCTTTCCCCGTTTCTGGGCATTTTTATTGTTTTTCCCTGAATTCCATTTCTCGGTTCGTGCTTTTTTGAGTGGTAGTGGCATGCGGAGGGGCCCTCCCGCGGACCTCTCAGTCCTCGATCCGGGTGATAAGCAGACCGATAGTCCTATCGCGTCTTCGAGCCATGCATTCTCGTCAATTTCGATAGTAGAGGAATTTGACACTTTTATTAATAATATTAATAAGACATCCAGAGCTTCATCGCCAATTAGATTAAACAACGCTAAAGTGACGCAACCCACTGAGGTATTGCCGTTAACGCCCTCGTCTGTCATGTCGCGAGGAAAGAGAGGTAAGAAATTCATTAAAGAACAAGAAAATAATCAACGCATTGTTGCAGATGAAGTTTCGGCGAGTAAAACTTTTTTTTTGCCGCAAGATGTTATTCGTAAAAACTTAGCAAGGTCTCGTTTCTCTCTTCCCTCAGAGGGAGATGGGGAGCTCTACATCCGACATTCAAAATGAGTCTATGAAATTTACGGAAGATCCGGATTTAAATAGTGAGATTCCTATTTCTAGTGGAAACGCTGATATGACTTTTTCGGACTCGTGGCGAGGAGAACGCTGCAGTGACGGCGGTCTCGTGTCGCGTCAGCAAGAAGCGCCTATCAGAGGAATTTGTTAGGGGAACCTCTTCCCCGTAAGTCGCCATCATCGGATGGCTCAACCAAGGGCAAGTCGCTAACGAATCCTTTGGATACAATTTGCAGGTATTCTTCTAAATATATACCACTTTATGTAGTTCTTCTACAAAAAATCTCAAGTAATGTCTCTACTTAAATCCAATCATTAGCTGTATGGTATTAAAGTTGGTTGATAATAATTCCTTAGTCGAGTTTAAGTCGGCGGGTCGCAACAAAGATCTCGGTTTCTCTCAATAATTTTGAAAAAGTCAACAGTCTTTGTACCATCCACACGGATGCTTTTGAGGCACATAATCTTAAAGCAGCTATTCCGTTTTTTAGAGTCATGCGATCTAGCATTATAAAAAATGTGCCGCAAGATGTGTCTCTGAAGAAACAATTTTCAATGTGTTCTTCTCCGGTTAAGATTGTTTAGTCCGCAGACTCTTTTACAAGGTACAAAAAGATGAAAAAGATGAACTTATCCCTACGCAATCCGTCTTGACTAAATTCCAAGGCCAAAATCTTCTTCGTGCACTTACTTTTATGCATGTTTCTTTTCCGGTGCTTCCATATATCCCTCGCATCCTAATGTGCTATGCTTGTTTGAGGTTTGGCTATATCAGTTCAGAATGCAAGAGCGCAGCTCGATGTGCGAAATGTGGGCAGAGCAAGTATATGAAGTTGGAGGATTGTCCTCGCCGTAGTCTTCTCCCCAAATGCTGTAATTGTGGACAGGAATATTTTCCTTCTTCTAATAAATGCCCCTTGTACTTCAGACAGAAGTAGGTATATCAATACGCAGCCCTTGAAAATGCTGAGGCTCGCAATAGGCTTGGTATTTCTACTGCAAATTACTCTCTTCCCCTTCATTCCCCGGTGATTTTTCTTTTCTTCCTTCACACTCCTTTCTCCCCTTTTTTCCTCTTCCTCCCAGACATCACCTCTCCCTCCAGAACCCTTTCTTTGCCTCTCTCCCCTCATTTTTCTTCTTCTCTTCCCAATTTCTCTAACGTTAACCCTTATGAATTATTCGGATCAATTCCAGAATTAAGTCACCCGCAAACCTTCGAACCCATCCAATTTTATAACGACAAAGTGCGGATCCCTCCAGGGAATTTTTAATCATGCCACAGAATTCAGCCTCAACGGGTACGACATCCCATCAGCCCCCCACCAGGAAGTCCCATCCAATGGTCCCTCGGACGATCTTTGCAATGCCCATAGATCTTGCCTCATCGCTCCTGACGGCAGATGGAGAGCTCTCCATTTTTCTCTCCCCCCGCTCCCCGGGTACTCCTCTTACCAATCTTCTCTCCCCTTCCACCCCCTCTCCCCCTTTTCATTCTCCCACCACTCTCCCCAACTCTTCTATCTCAGAGCTTACGAACCTCATTTTTATCCTCTCTAATCTGCTACAGAAAATTATTGGCAACATGCTTTCATCTTCTTCTGACCTACAAATTGGCAACTGCTTACGAAATCCATAAGACGCTTGATCAATTGATTTATAATATCTAAAATGAACAATAATCTTTATCATCATTCTTTTCAGTCTCAACATAATCCTCAATCCATCAAATCAATTTTCTGGAATTGCCGCGGTGCTGCCTCTAAGAAACCTGAAATAGAAAAAATTGTTGAAAGTATGGACGTATTATTATTGCGGAGACGTGCCTTAATTCCACTTAGGACTTTTCGATTAGAGGCTTTGATTGCTTACATTTAGATTCTAATAATAAAGACATTAGAGGTATGGCAGTCCTCATATGTAATATAATTAAATATCAAGTCTTGGGAAACCTACCGCCTCTTTTCCCTTTAGTCGAAATGCTAGCTATCCAAGGTCTTTTTTAATTCTCTACTCACAATTGTAGCTGTATATCGCCATCCCAATACCCCTTTCCCTAAAAACATTGCGAACTCTCTCTTTTCTTTTATCAACTCTTTTAATTCTGTTCTTCTCCTTGGAGATTTCAACGCTCACCATCCTCTTTGGGGTTCCTCTAGAACCAATTCTACTGGCTCTTGCAGATTTGACAGATTCTTATAATCTCTCTTGTTTTAATCTTGATTCCACTCCAACCTTAATCATCCCACTAGAGTCCCTTCCACTATTGATCTCGTGTTCTCTTCTTCAAATATTTTACCGATCTGCGATGTTGGGTGTGATTCATGGAGTAGCGATTACTTTTCTATTTATATCGATATCAACTTGCAAATTAAATCTATTTCTTTCTTCTCTAATAAAATTTGCCTCACGCGCGAGCAATGGTTGTGTGCAAACCACTGATTGGCGGAACATGCACGGGAAATTGTTGATGAAACCTCGGCAAGTGCTTTTTTAGTTTCTCTAGAAGGATACAACACATTCACTCGCCACATTTTAGAAAGCCTTGGGAATCACTCACACTCCAAACATTCTTACAACAACAATACATCCCTGGTGATCCTTTCGGGCCCTCTCCCTGCGCCTTGGTGGAATCCGGAATGTGATAAGGCGGTTAAGTCTCGGGCCGCATATCTAAAGGCTTTTAAACAGGTTACGACTACTGAAAACTACGTGGCATATTGAGAGTCGATCGGGAGAGTTCGAAGAACTCTCCGACGTGCTATGCGAAAAGGCTGGAGAACTTTTTGCGAAAATCTCAGCTCTCGCACCTTTTCTACGGAAGTCTGGCGCATGCTCAAACATTTCAAGAATCGCCGTCTTGTTCCGCCCTCGTCCCTCATTAATAACCTCTCGGTTAACGGAACGTTTCAAATTCAAGAAGTCATAGATAAATTTTGTCCCCCTGCTTTCCGGAGACATCCACTGTCCCAGACAGGACTCCGAAATCTCTTGCATGGCTCGACTCATCGTTTTCTATTAATGAAATCAGGGCCACCCTTCATGCTGTAAGGATATCATCCAGTCCCAGCCTGGACGGTATAGATTACCGTCTCATTAAAGCTTTCCCGGATAAACTTTTTTCTTTACTCTCTTTAGTAAATCTCATCTTTTCTCCATCTTTTTTGCACAATGGTCACACTATTATTCATTTAATTCCAAAGCCCATGGTGCGGGCTATCGACCTATATTACTCACATCCTGTATGCTAAAGCTCCTAAAGTGTATGATTCTGAATAGACTTGGCTTTCTGAGTCACCCTCCTCACCTCTCACTTTGCTATTCCCAATCAACCAGTTTGGATTTAGGAAATTTAAGTCCTCCCAAGATAACTTTACTATCTTGTCCGCTCACATTTACAAGGCCTATCTTCTTCTCAATGCACAGTGGCTGTATTAAATCCACTTTTGATAATGTCCTACCTCACATACTAATCCATCTCATCAATTTGAGTTTTTCCCCTCTCCTTATTAAATTCATCAATAATTTAATTGCCTCTCGCAGAGTTCAATTTGTGGTACAGGGATCTTTTTCCTTCATCTAACACTCACGTAAAGGCACCCCTCAAGGATCAGTACTCAGTCTCACGCTCTTCAATTTTTAGCTTAGAGATATTAACGATTTTTTATTACCAAACGTACACTTGCTCCAATTTGCGAATGACATTATTGTATTCTCCTACTACACTAACACTAGAGTCGCCCAACAATCAATAGAATGTTCTCTTAATAACATTCAATTTTTCTTGAATAACAGAGGCCTTGAGATCTCCTCCACCAAAACTCAATTGATGATTTTCTCTAAAAAGTATAAGAATCCTTATATTAACTGTTCGGTGAAGCTGGGGGAAACTGATATTTTCCCTTCTCCAATAATTAGATTTCTGGATATAATATTGGACCCCAAACTTTCAGATAGGCAACATATGGCACATGTAATTAACAAAGGGAAAAAGTTAAACTATTATTTCCGCTCTTAAAAACAACTTGATGGAGCGCTAGCCCTTCTTTGCTTCTTTACATATACAACTCTATGATTCGAACTTCTTTCGAGTATGCTTTTCTTATCTTTGCTCTGAATAATAATCAAGATCTTGGAAAATTACAAAAGATACAAAACCAAGCGCTGCGATTGGCTTAATGTTATCGCGTATCCACCCCAATCAATATAATGCATGCTGAATCTAAACTTCCACTTTTGCACCACAGATTCAAATTCCTGACCTCCACATATTTCCTTAAAGTTATTTTTATACGGGACGACCCTGTTGTCAAAAAGCTCTTGGAACTTTGCAACTGTGCTACAACTCTCACAATATGCATATCTACTAAAAAATGTCTCGTCAGCAACTATATTTTTTTATATATGGCAGTATAAAAATGATATGTATATTTCCCCCGCTCTTCCCGTTTTTCAAAATTTCTTTTATTCTACTATTACATGCATTGATTATATTAAACCTCCGCCTAAAGCTCTTAAATTCTTCCGCTCTGGACCTTCCGAATTAGTTCAGCTCGTCTTTGACGTCACCTTTAGAGATCTGATCTCCCAAGCCATCGTATTTTATATGGATCTTAATCTGAGGATGGTACATTCGTCGGCTCTGCTATTGTAGGCTTTACTCTCCCCAGTTGGATTTACGACACATGTTCAAACTCTCCTCCTCTGCTTCTGTATTTTCGGCTGAAGCTTGGGCCATCTACAATGTCTTATTTATAGCTATCCACAGAAATTTGAATCGCATTGTAATCTTCTCAGATTAAAAGAGCCTCCTCGACAAAAATAACTACATCATTGACTATATACGTGCATTAATTGAAGAGACCAAATTTAGAAATATATTTATGACCTTCATTTGGATCCCGTCTCACTATGGCATACAAAGTAACGAGATCGTAGATCAATTAGCCAAGAGGGCAATACATGAAGGTTTGGATACTAACTTTAAAGCTCCATACTCTGATTTATTCCATATTTCTAAAAAATGTCTAAACGCGGATTTCAAGAGTTTCATTAAAAGGACATCTCGTAACAACTTATTATTTTAGTAATTTCCACCCTTCTGTAAATGGTAAACCATGGTTTCATGACTCTCATCTCTCCCGCATGTCCATCACCACTATAAATCGTTTGAGAAGCAATCATAATTCCAATTCAAGTCTTTTCCGAAAAAATTTGATAGACGATCCTTTTTGCCCCTGTGGCTTCTATCAAGACCTAGCTCATATAATTTTTCTTTACCCCCTCACAGAACCTTATGAGTTCCCACTTCGCACGGCACTTCGAAGCTTAACATCGGACAACCCATTCGATCCTCTTGAAGTCATAAACTCTACCTTTTATGCAAGGCCTTTATGCCTTCGGCTAAAATATGTCGCCTTTTTGTAAGCTTTACTCTTGCATGTGACCGCCTATTATAACTCAAACATTCGCGGCGTCAACTCGCGGCACTCTGCACGCGCGCGTGCGCTTGCGTCGGGTCCGGACCCTCTATCCTGTCCCAGCGCGACACTCTGTGCGAGTAACGGAACCTCTTTAGGCTTCGTTTTCAATGGCGAATTATTTTGCCTCGCAACGCCGAAACCTCCAAGATAACATTATCCATCTATCAACGTTTACGTACAATTTAACATCGTGATATTGTCTCCGTTTAATATATATGGAAGGTAGGAGCCACTAACTAATAAGAAGAACAAGAAGAAGTCTCTTATGGACGCGTCCACACTCACTCGCTCCGGAAGTCCTAAATTTATTTACAGTTTTTCAGCATATTAACATCTTTCTAATATGATGCCTGATTAAGCATCGAATTATTAAAAATTATTTGTGAATTTAATTTACATTTTGTGATATTATTACAATAGTTTAATTGCGTTTATAAGTTCGGAAAACTAATTCGACATGCAGTTAGAATAACTATAAATATTATATATATACGGGTATATACATATATAGTATATATACAATTCACATTGAATTATTTAAGAATTAAAGATCCAGCTTTGACCGTTATAGGCATTTTAATTTCTAATATTGATTGTGTTGTCACGTATATACGGTCTAAAATAAAATTCTTACTGTTTAGATTTATTTAATTTTTTTTAAATAGTACACAGTCAAAAGAAAATGCATATTGAAAAAATTAAAATGAATAGAATAAAAAACCAATCACCACCTCAACGAACTAAATAGCACCAAATATTATTGCACTGTTTAGAACAAACACACGACAATAATATGTTTTCCATGAACGGGAACACAGATACTTGCAATAATAAAAAAAGATTTAGTTTCGAAAAACCTGCTGTATTAGATAATACTTTTATCTATGAAGTTAATTTAAAAATGTTTAATTTTATACTAAAAGTTTGATTAAAAATCGTAATAATAATTGGTTTATTAATTTTACGAGTGATTTTTCCGTAGAAGTTCAAAGTTTACTCCAACTAGGAGAAAATTTCTGTCTCCCTCCCTGCAACGAGGAATTTATTACGATAGAATTTTATAAAAAATATAGAAAATAACTTAGTAAACTTGAAAATCAATAATACTAAACATTCATAGAAATAGATTTTTACCATATTTACTGAACAAAAAAATACAACAAGAAACATATCTAATGTAAACGACGTTATTTTATATAAAAATAAAAACAAAGAGTAACTCTCGAGAATGTCAAATAAGATAAAAAACAATTCGTGCTAATGAGAGTTTTACGGTAATTAGTACGAAGATAATTATCGAATTTTTGAATCGCAAAAATTTTAATTAATAAAATGTGAATAATACTACAGACGTTTCGGCTTCGTTTCGTGCCATCTTTAGTGTGTTGAGTATATAATTACATTTCTACTTCCATATGACCAAACGGGTGGGCGACGATTCGATCCCATCCTCGTTACATTGACACGTGGTTGGTAAGTCCAGTGGCAAAGAACGAACTGATGAAATTCTGTGTAAAAAAAAAATATGTTGCTAACAATGCATGAAGGAGTAGGAAGTAATGTACTCACCCGCATAGCCACCTTTGTCACATTTCAAGAAACAAAAATTCCCTGAGTTTTTATATTCTAGTGAATTAAACGTGAAACGCGCTTCTCACGGAGGTCAACGTTTGAATCAAAGATATATTATCTAGATCATAATTCTGAACAACATTCAAGAAGTTTTAGCCGTCGGTCGGACACTTTGGATAATGCTAATGTCGGCAGTGTAACTTGCAAACCTTATAATTTGAAAAGTACTTAATAAAAATAAACTTAATTATAGTGTTTTGGAAATTTCTCGAGATGGCCTACAAAAATGTACAATAAAAATTAAGGATTTCTATTTAAGAAATTGAAGATATCCTTTAAGCAACTATTCAAGGTCAAAAACTAATGACACCACCTTATGTCCTCTTCAAAGCTATACAACTTTTTTCTGAAACTTTTTTTTCTAAGATCAAAAAAAAGTTATTTGGGTGAGACATTAAAACGGGACACCTTGTATAATAAGACATGCTAGTATTATAAATTAATAATAAAGACACGAGAGAAACCGCAATATAGAGAAAACAAAGTATAGTAAATTCAAAGCATGTGCGTAAATTAAACTTCATGTAAATGGTTAAGAATCGATATATGCGTTATATATATTATATATGCGTAAGAATTCAGTATCCGATTGAAGGTTTAACCTGTTTTTTGTAATTGGATATATAACATTTCCGAAATACGTCGTTTGTAAAGGAAACGTTTGTTGTCAAGATCAAGAATTTCGGTACCATTCCAATCAAAATCATGGTTATGATCTACTCTGTGTTTTGCTATGGCCGAGTAGGTGTTTTTTCGGATATCATTACGGTATTCTGAAATGTTATTTTATATTCTTGAAATGTCAACATCAAACAGTTTATTATAATCCACAAATATTATTGACGTACGTAAGGGAAAAGTTGTAGTAGTAGCACTTGATAAATCAAATAAATAAACAAATTCAAAGGACTCTTTCAAAACATAATAACAAAACTCAATCAGCGGGCGAAGTAAGAGTCAACCACATTTTTTAATTTTTACATAAAATTATATATTGTATTAAACGCGATGAAACATCACGCCAAAAAATAATAAATAATAAAACTATAAACTAATACATTACAAGTAACAAGTTTCGGCTACCAGTTTGAGCCCTCTTCAGACATTAGTACAATAAAAAATAACAGAATAAATTCAATTGTCGCAAGTATTCGCATAATCCGA
>NW_017306049.1:1772607-1774193 GCF_001594115.1 Trachymyrmex septentrionalis | reverse complement strand
TTATTTTTTATTGTACTAATGTCTGAAGAGGGCTCAAACTGGTAGCCGAAACTTGTTACTTGTAATGTATTAGTTTATAGTTTTATTATTTATTATTTTTTGGCGTGATGTTTCATCGCGTTTAATACAATATATAATTTTATGTAAAAATTAAAAAATGTGGTTGACTCTTACTTCGCCCGCTGATTGAGTTTTGTTATTGATAAATCAAATTATATCAATAAGATGGAAACTTTATTATCTGATACTAATACTTATTCAATTTTAAAAAATAATCCGATTAATAAAATTTTGGAGAACTAAAATCACATTGTTGAAGACATGGAAACAGCGTGAATTTGTGGCTGATTATACAGGGTGGAGCGCGGGAACTTCCTTTTTTGAATTGGGCGCTGTTAAAGTGGGGAGCGTCATAGAGTGGTGGGGAGCGGCTCAACGGAAGGAGCTGAGTGGGAAGTTTTGTTCTATCATGTTTTCAGTCGCCATAATGCTTTGGTCGAGACAGCATCGCGCTTTTACTGCGGAGGCGTATTTTTCTAACAGCCGCTCGATCGTCGCGGTGCAACGTGCCTTTCGTCTTCACTTCCATGTTCCACCGCGAGGTCGTGTTCCTGATCGGAAATCGATTTTAATGTGGGTGGATGCCTTTAGGGAAACAGGGAATGTGTCTAAAATGAAGAAAGGACCTACGAGAACTGTTACAACACCTGAAAACATTGAACGAGTTCGTTCGTCTATGCAGCAGTCTCCCAAGCGCTCTGCTCGTAAGCATGCACTAGCCCTTGGCATATCGAGACGTTCTCTTCATCGAATTATTCACGACGAACTCCATTTTCACCCATACAAAATGGTTGTGGTCCAACAACTAACAGAACGTGATTATGCAAACCGACAAACATCATGTGAGCAGCTGATCGACACCTTACCGAACGACGCACTTGTTTTCTTTGCCTGATTTAACCCCCTGTGACTATTTTCTGTGGGGTTATCTGACGTCTCGGGTTTATAACGATCGTCCACGGACCCTGGAGGACCTGAAGAACCGCATCCGAGCCGAAACTGCCAATATACCGGTCGACATGCTCGAAAGAGTCGACCAAAACTTCCGAATTCGACTGAATCAGTGTATTGACAATGGAGGGCATCACCTACAAGATCTTATTTTCAAAACAGTGTAAAGCAAAATCTCCCACTATATGTGACAGGAAAATGGTAACAATAAAAAATTTTTAAGCATATGCAGTTTTTTATGTCATTTTCAAAAAAGGAAGTTCCCACGCTCCATCCTGTATTTACTTACAATTTTATTAATTCAACGAATGCAACATTACCAAGAGTATATGGAGTTCAAAAAATTCATAAGAAAGATAATTATGTATTATACTCCTTATGTATACTATAAGGTCATTTATAGAAAGCCCTCTATATAATTTAGCGGTCTTTTTACACAGAATATTAGATTCAATCCTTGAAAAACGATAGGATACGTCAAAAATAGCTTTCATTTAGCTAAAGATTTTCAATACTAAAAATTAAAATACCTATAACGGTTGAAGCTAGATTTTTAATGCTTAAATAATTTAATG
>NW_017306049.1:1763634-1772507 GCF_001594115.1 Trachymyrmex septentrionalis | reverse complement strand
TATATATATATATATATGAAGTATATATATAATTCACATTAAATTATTTAAGCATAAAGATCTAGCTTTGAACGTTACAGGTATTTTAATTTCTAATATTGATTGTGTTCTCACATGTTACGGTCTAAAATGTTTAGCTAAAGAGATATCTCTTAAATACATATTCCAGAAGATTTTGTCCTCGTCTCATTGATGTTGTTTCCCTGTTCACCAATATTCCTGTTGAATTAATTATTGAGAGCATAGAATGTCGATGATTAAATATACAAAATACAATTAATTTACCTAAAAACAAATTCATCAAAGCAATCGGAGGTTAGTGCTCAATTTTAAATTTTTCACTTTTAATAATAAGTACTATAAATAATCATTCGGAATATCCATGGGATCTCCGTTATCCCCCACGGCATCTATGCAGAATCTGGAGAGAACATCTTTTGATAAATTAAAATTTACATTAGATTTTTACTTTAGATATATGGATGATATCGCTCTCTCTATTTAAGAACAGAATGTAAAACACATTATTAAATACTTTTAATGCTGCGTAATTTCTATCCTAAATTAAAGTTCATTATGGACATAAGAGGCAAATTAAATTTTTTAGATTTGACCTTAATAAAAAAGAGTAATAATCTGATACATAATTGATACCACGAACCAACTTTCTCGAAACGTTATCTAAACTTTTTTTCATCCATTATGGCATTAACTAGGCACAATTATCAACTTAACTGACAGGGTTTTTTTTATTCCCTCATCCCATGTTTCACAAGAAAAATATTAAACTTATTAACATTTTACTAAAAAATGTATTGAGTATAAATATTCATTGAATCTTATTTTTACAATATTAAAAAGGGATGACGTACTAAGTTTAAACAATAATAATCGAGAATCAAACATGAATAAGACTAGGCAGAACAAAACTAATATAAAGATAATTTATTTCACAATTCCATATACATGTACCATCAATATCTGATAAGTTTAAAAGATTTTCATGAACAATTATTTTATACATATGGCCTTTTATACGTACACAGGAATTAACAAATTAAATTCTTCTATAAAAAGACGGAAAGATAAATTACCAGTTTTATCCCATTCCAATGTAGTATGCAAGATCAATTTTCAGAATTGTGACGCGTCCTACATAAGCTAGACAAAATGATTTTTAAAAACAAGAATAAGAACATCGAAATTACATTAATAGGAACACCACACAAAGTGCATTAAATTATAACGAAACATAGAATTAAGCATGAATTCAATTGAAATAACATATTGATTCTTGGCGAGGAAAGAGGTTATAACAAAAGATTAATATCAGAAGCGATTTTTATGAAAAATCAACATACAAATAATAAAAATCAATATCATACAAAAAATGGAATAAATTTACAAAATGTGACACTGAATTATTGAACTCCGTGTATTATTTTTATATTGATACTTATTACATATGTTATGGTTTAGCACGAGTTATACATTTCGTCTGATTTTTTATTCGGCTTAGATATTGAAATGCTGCTCTACACTTCGACATCCAAGCCAAGTCGAAAATCGGCCAAAATGTACAACGCGTGTCGAGCTCTGATATACATTAATGATTCAATAAATTATATTGTGTGTGAATGTCTAAAATGTAGATGTATATATATTCTACATACATGCATATATTGTATATATGTGCGTGCGCGCGTGCGTGCGCGCGTGCGTGCGTGCGTGTGTGTATATAATAAAATATTGTACATATAAAAGAAAGGCTCAATAAATATGAATAAATGGATTATAAGTGAAGGGGTTACGAATCAAAGATACAAGATAAATAATACGAGGGCAAGTCAATAAGTTCTTAGAAAATCGATCAAAGGGCACTCCCAGTGTCATGTCACATTACTTTTTGACATGTAGCATCTTTCAGCTGATTACTGTTAAATTTTGAGCAGAATTTATCGCGTGGCTTCATTTCTGTAGATTAAAGCGAACAATCTTTGTATTTTTTGCAAAATGGAAGAAAACGAGTTTCGTGCAGTGATCAAACATCTACATATGAAAGATTTAACGCCGAAAAAAATCAAAACCGAGTTGAATAATGTTCATAGCACATCTGTACCAGCGTTTGCGACTGTATACAATTGGGTGAATGAATTTAAACGTGGTCGTACATCCACATGTAATGCACCTCGTTCGGGACATCCAATTGAGGCTGCTACGCCAAAAATCATCGATAAAGTCCACGATATTGATATTTTGACTGATCGACGAGTGAAAGTGCGCGAGCTTGTTGAGGCTACAAGCATATCACATGGCACAGTGATTTCAATTTTGCACGAACAATTGGATCTGAATAAGCTATCAAAAAGATGGGTGCCGCGTTTACTCACTGTGGATCATATGCGCGACCGTGTGACGATTTCAAAACAATGTTTGTAGATGTTTCAACGTAATCCAGATGAATCTCTGCGTCCATTCATTACTGTGGACGAAACATGGATCCATTACTTCTCACCTGAGACGAAGGATCAGTTAAAACAATGGACTTCACCGGGTGAACCAGCTCTGAAGAAGGCGAAGACCGTAAAGTCGGCCGGAAAGGTGATGGCCAGTTTTTTGGGATGCACGCGATATAATTCATATCGATTACCTGCTGTCGAAGCAAATGATCAATGGCGATTACTACGCAGCCTTATTAGACCGTTTCAACAACATTTAAAAAAAAAAACGTTCCCATTTGGCGAAGAAGAAAGTGATCTTCCATCAAAACAATACACGGGTTCACACGTGCCCAGCACCGATGGCAAAATTCAACGAATTCTGCTACGAATTGCTAGAAACGATCCAGCATATTCGTCAGATTTAGTCCCCTGCGACTATTTCCTGTTTCCAAACCTGAAGAAATGATTCGGAGGAAAGAAATTCACCACCAGAAAGCAGCTCATCGCCGAAACAGAAGCTTATTTTGAAGGGTTGGACAAATCATATTATTCGAACGGCTTGAAAAAGTTGGAGAATCGTTAGATCAAGTGTATCGAGCTGAAAGGAGACTATGTTGAGAAATAAAAATGAATCCATAAAAAAAAATGTGTTTTACTATGTGTTTCTAAAAACTTATTGACTTTCCCTCGTACTTGTAAAATTTTAAATTACAAAAATAGAAATTATGCTGATTAACAAAAGAAAGTCTGTCTGAAAAATGTACTATTTTAAAATTCCTTTTTTTTTATTGATTTTTTTATAATTTATATATTATAAAATACAACGATAATATAAAAATACATTAACTTAGCTGTAAAATTAATTTTCTAATAACTGCAATGGTTGCAAAAGAGTTTCTTGGCATCTGGAAACTGTTTACGATAGTCGTTAACAACTTTTAATAAAAATCGTTTTTGATCCTTATTTTTTTTATATTATTGCTGTAATCGATAATTAGTTTTATTGTTCGTTCTGTTGTGTTATTAACTTTTAAGTTCTTCACAATATGGAATCCTTTTTCTAAATGTTTATATGTAGACCAGGTTGAAGGAACAGTTTGTAAAAAATCGGGAGTTATATTAAACCTTAGAAAAAATATTTTTGTATTACAAGAAACAAATTTATCTAGTTATGTATTAATTACAAGTATCAGGCTGCTCTTTATTCTAATGAAGTGGACTACAAGATTCACGTTAACGTTCGCATTCTAAGAATGGATCTGGACATGGAGAAAACCCGCGAAACGCATAATCTTTATATGGATCACTTTATACATTTTTTCTATATAGAAGGCAGCCTAATGGTTCCTCTCACTTGGAATGCGATTTCTGCTAAACAATTCAAGTAATAAAATTGCAATTACAACAATAAATTAGTACATGAATAGCACTAATTTTTTAAATCCGTATAACAAATCAAATACTAACCAAGACTTCTTATAAATCAAAGAACTGAAAAGGATACGGACAGTAGGAGTCAAGCGCGGAAGACGTCGCACAAATAATATATCTATGAATTGTGAAACTTCTTTATTCACTAAAACGCGCTTACACGTTTTGGCTTACTTTTGAGCTCTCCTCAAAGACAGCATAAATTAACATAAATAAACTGTGAATAAAATTATCCTATCATGGTGAGCTCTCCTATCTCGAGAATTTAAATATCAGAATTAAACGCCAAAAAGAACGGAAAAAAAAAGAAAAAAGAAAAATGAACGAAAAAAAAGGAAATAATGGAAATATCGAAATACAAAATATAAAAAACTAATTTATCAAAAACCTTAAGATTATAATTAATTATCCCGAAAATAAGGACGCTCATCCTGATCACAAATCACAAACTATATCGCAAACATTACTATGAATTACTCAAAAATCGATTCTCGATATTTTGGCCAGTCAGTATCAGACACAATAGTGAGTCACTTTTAGTTTTAGCTAGTATTATCGAAGCTTACAAATGAAAATTTTCGCATTGAAACATTAATCAATTCCATGAAAATAAAAGTTGGAAAGTAATAAAAAAATCACGCCAGAAAGACTCATTACTGCGTACAAACGACACTGATTGACTAGACGTGACAACAACTCAAGCCTTTATAGCTTGTCTATAATCAGGAGGTAGGCCTTGGGAAGCCCCTCCATATCCGTCTGCAAATTGAGTCCGTACGTCTGTCTCCTGACAAGTATCATCTCCGAAATCAATCTCTTCTTATAGTGAGCTTCTCGTCCAGTATTGTAACGTTCTCCCAATCGAAATCATGGCCTTCTTGTAACCGATGTTCCGTTATGATATTACGAGTAGAGGTTCCATCTGATGTGATTCTTATACTCCGTGATTCTTGACTTTAGCTGTCTACACATCTGTCCCACATAACTTGCATCGCAGCTCTTACATGAGATCTTATAAATAACATTCGACTTCTTGTCACGCGGTAAAGGGTCCTTATGTACCCTAATGAATTCTCGCAATTTATTAGTATTATAAAACGATACCTTTGTTATATCCCGATAAAACCCTCTATCTCTTTTTTATAAATATATGATTTATCTTATTTCTAGTTTAGTATTTCATTTTTAAGTTTTGTAACCGTCCCTTTTATAGGAGGGCCTATTCAGTTCCTTTTTTGTGAATATTCTAAACAAACAGATAGCTCACGCTCGTAAACCTTATGCGTCACATAGACAAAAAATACCTAACCGACAATCTTTTCCGTTGAGAGCCTTTTTCCAGAAAAATGTTAAACAATAGTATATATGCCTAATAATTAAGTAATAGTACATGGTAAAAATTAAGACCTTCCAGCTGCGAGGATGAATATCTTTTATTTTTTCCTTTTATTTCTAATGGAACTAAAATCTATCCAAGAATCACGAAGTTATAATACTCGTATATATTTTGACGATAGCAATTTAAAATACATATTATTAATATAATCTAGAATATGTTATCACACTTCGCCTCGCATAAGGAAATTAGTTAAGTAAGATCGAACCTTTATAAATTATTAAAACTCTCGTTATTAAGATAAAACTAGACTCGTAGTGCCGGGAGTGGGGCTTGCGCAGAGCCCTGCTGTCTTAAGGAAACAAGCACGGGCATAGGTCCTATAAAATTCCAAGGAGTACTGATTGGTCCTGAAAGGACACTCGCATGCTCATTTTTAAGTATAAAAGGAGCTGCTGAAGGCAGAAACGAGCAGAGAGAGGAAAACTAAGAGCGAAGGTAGAAAATTACTTTAGAAGTGGGTAAGAGCTATCCCCGCGCTAACCTCCGGAACTTATTCCTGTATTTGTAACCTTTTTTCTTTATTAAACGACTATATTAAAACAATTCGGCTGAAGCCTAGATCTCTGTTCTATTTCAAATTCATTAAGATATACGAGTATCCGAGAATCTGTTGTGACTATCACTGCCAATAGCGTGACCCCCGTCTAATACTGTTCTACGGAGAATTCGTTATTTTGAGGAATCGTTGTGACCAGTCGCTGCCAATAGCGTGGCCCCTCGTCTAATAACAGTTCCTCAAAAGAGAGTCAAAATCCGAAGGGTTGTCACGACTGTCGCTGCCAATAGCGTGCCCTCCGTTTTGCGGCATTCCTTCGGAACAACGATAATTCTTTCACGTTACCTCCATGCCTACTAAAGGCGGACGTAGACAACAGGAAAAGAGATTGAGGTATCAAGTCAAATCAGCTATTAATTCAAACCACGATCCTTTCCCCTATTTCCAGAAATTGGCACAATTATTAAATAAAAAAAACCGGTAAGCCCACCTAACGAAAGCGATATTCTCTCCAACCGTTGGAAATCACTCTTCTATTCCCTGATTATCGAAATATTCAAAAGGGTGATCCACGTAAACTCGCCTATAAGCTTCGTGAGCTTTTTGGCACCGGATTCAAGGTTACCCGAGCAATTATCCCACTCTCTCCACCGAACAATCCTAATCGCACAACTTGATCTCCAAACCCCGGGTAAATTGCTTAAATGCATTGACCCCAAAACAGTAAATATAAAATCGAGAAATAAAAACCTCAATTCGGGACGTAATATCCTCATACGCTCGCTATTCAATCTGCTAAACTTTTCAGTACCACGAATGAAAGGAACAGTGAACCACGAAGGCTGCACTGTTTCTACCTTATCATTAACAACACTCTTCCTATTTCTAGCCATAATAATTTTCTTCGAACGATTGTTAATATTCTCAAATATAAAGTTCAATGGATAATCATTCTCTAACAATACTTTAATAATGAAATATAAATTATTAAGGTGAAATTTAAGATTTGAAAGCAAAACTATCCTATCAACTAATCCCGCGATTGTATTTTTTGAGAAACAGGATACTGTGACCAAAAAGTCATTATTCCTCTCAAATTGTAGATCTGTTCACTCAAAACAAGATCGAGTGAAATCGAGAAAAAATGTTTCTACAAGTTTTAAAGTATGTCGCTTTGTGGTTTTGACATCCTCAGATCAAATGCCTCAATTTGACAATAAAAAACTCTTTATTAAGAAATGAAATGAATACACAATAAAAAATATACTACATAATAGTTTATGTAGTTTATTTTATTTAATTAAATTATGTTTTTTTGTATTATGTACTTATTTCATTTTCTAATAAAGAATTTTTTATTGTCAAATTGAGGCATTTAATTTGAGGATGTCAAGACAAAGCGATTTACTTTAGAACTTGTAACAAATTTTTTCTACTCTTAAAAACGTTTTATAATCAAGTCAAATGCAACTTATAAAGGCCCTGTATGAGGTCCCGGAAAAATTTCAACTGTATCTTGTTCTGAGTGAATAGACTTACAATTTGAGGAAAGTAACGACCCATGTGAACACTTAGATCCTTGTTAAAATCGATCTTAAACACAAAATTTTATCATTTTTTCACATTAATCGGGTTATATTTTTTAAGATGTATATTGTAGGGTTAAATGAATTATTGCATCGTGTTTAGCGACCAAAAAAACATACAGTACGATATTTAAAATCCGGATTAATATTTTTGCATCAAATCAAACATGTGCTAATGAAAATCGAAACTTAGATTTAAAAATTATTCACTAGCGACTTCTGAATCTTAATATTTTTTGATAAAAATTTATGAGCGTTCTTTTGATATAAAATGAAAACTTTTGAGCTCAGAGGTCGATTAAAAAAAATTTTTTTTTCTTGTCAGATCTTTTCTAATACACATATTTTTATTCGTATACTGAGTAATAATGTTGACATTAGTTTTTATCCATTTACATACAAGTGAAACTGAGTCTGAATTGAACTAAGTATTTTATATTCAGATTGATGACTATTTGCTTACTTTGGTAAAAAGTTATCACATGTCAACACATTTATATCCTCACTTTGAAGTGAGTTAACGAGACTCACTAAAGCTCACAGTCTCGATCTTATGCAGATTATGGGTCAAAACTCAGTTGAATCTCACTTGTCAGAAGGGACGCGCATTCAACTGAGTTATGATGTCACAAGTGAGAATTATCTGAGAATCGGTGTAAATGGAAAGTAACTATTCTAAACTCATCCTCTCAGTAGCAGGCGGGAAGTGGAGTGAGAGGCGCTTTTTGTGCGCCCCTAAGCAAGAGGGGATGAGGTGGGAGCATGGTGAAAGGGATAACATGATATAGTTGTCAGTGTCTCTTTCTAAATCTCTGTCTTCTCCAGCTAGAGTGTTCATAAGGAAAAAGTTACCAACCGTGAAATGCTAAATATGAGAATGACGGTATTTATAGTCCTTTTTTATTTTAAAACTTAAATATAATATCTTAAAATGTTAATACAGTTCTTAAATTGACTTACGACATCTTAAGATTGTATTTAAGACAGTCTTAAATGTAAGAATTGACTATAAATATCAACCTGTTTCGCGTCGTAAAGTTGGTACTGAATCTTTCTTTGCACAAGGAAGATATTAACATCTTAAGACATTATATTTAAGACAGTTTTAAAATAAAAACGGATTATGAATACCGTCTCGTATTTAGCGTTTCACAGTTGTAGCCCTTGAACTTTATGAACAGTAGTCCAGAGAGAGCAGAGATTTAGAGAGAGAGAGACACTGTCCACCTGCACACATGTTATTGTTGTCCCTTCCACCATGGGAGTCCCTTCGCGTGGAAGTCGTGCGCTTCTAAGCAGGTGAGGTGGGAGTTGTTTCGCGTGAAAAGTCGTGCACTTCTATGCGCTCTATATGTAACGTCTTCAAAGAAAATTTTTGTTTTTATTTTTCGACTTCCCTCGATTTATTATCATTATTTGAGTTATAATAAAGATTATTATTAACATTGCAGCAAAAAAATATCGAAATTCGAAAAAATATTTTTCATAATTATCAAAAAGTTGATATTTTCCAAAAGTAA
>NW_017306049.1:1760832-1763534 GCF_001594115.1 Trachymyrmex septentrionalis | reverse complement strand
AATTATTTTTTTAAATTAGAGTACTAAATAATGTTAAACTATCACGATTGTTGTATGCTAGTTACAACTTACAACTCGTTTTTCGCTTTCGTGATATTATTGAGAAGATATTATTAAAGACAATTTGAGCAAATTATTCTGGATTTATGATATAAAAATGCAAAATTAATTTGTTACCAAATTGGTCGAACAGCAAAGTGCAGTTTAAAATCGAATATTATTACATCATAAATGTGTGTACACATATCTGTGATATATTTAGAATCATGAAAAATAAATTATTTATCTAATAAGCTAATTATTCAAATGTTACCAACATTTCTACAGATTGATCTTTAATTATATCTTGTCTGCCAGTACTGTTGTGCATATCTTCTTGTGTATAAATATGTGTAATATAACAGTGTACCTCCGCAACCTACACATCAGTAAATCGGGTTGCCTATCTGCTTATGGGCAAAAGCACGCGTTACTGGTAAGGCAGAATATGATTGGATCGCAAATTCGGCAGAGAATGAAACAAGAGAAATTGAATTTTACTGATATAGTGTAAAATTTAATAATATTATACAAAAGATGTATTTAATAACACAAATGACATTTAATACATATTTAAAAATATATAACTATAAATATTTGTAATTATAAAACAAATATTTATTATACAGACATTTCAAAACCAAAATATTTGCTTCATAACTATAAATATTTATAATTATATATTTTTAAATTAATTTCTTAACGAAGGACGAGCGCCGAATGAAATCTGTTGGAGGTCACTCAGGATCATGACCTTGACATCATATAATATGTTAAAACAATGTATTTAAGTAATTATGTATTATTTAAAAAAAAATTTCTTAAAGTTATAGAAATGCTGAAGGTGGCCACAGATGGTGCATTTACTTTATAATGAAATAAAACATTAAATCGTTCTGTATGAAACTTTATATTTATTATTTATTATTATTCCTTATACATACATAATGTATCCCTTATAGAAATTTAATACAAGTACAGGCCAATTAATCACTTATTTTGAATATTAAAAGTATTGTTAACAGTACTTTTAATACTGAAAATAAGTGATTAATTGTGGCTAGTATTAGTATTAAACTTCTACAAGAGATTAACTGAATTGGATATAATATTTATTTACTTTCTTTTGTAAAATTACTTTTTAATGTAACAGAAAACCTTTTTAAAAAAAAGATAGAAAAAAGATATAAAAGGCGCTAACAATACGTATTTCTCGAATAAAACTTAAGAATAAACTTTTATCCAATCTAATTAGTAGTTTCAATTTTCCTTCAAGGATATTCTTATTGAAGGGCTTCTTATTCCAACCTAAGTAATGGCAATTTTAATCCTCTGTCAAAAATTATTACTCTTCGAAAAAAATTAAATTAATCAAATGAAAAATTAAAACTCAGGCTACAATCTTAATTAATCAAATTAAATTCTATCAAATTAAAAAGAAACACAAATGGTATTGTCTCTTGTTACTTAATGATATGTATCATTCATATAAAAGATTTGATATCAACAAAATTGGAGCCAAGTGAAATTCCTCAAAATTTTATGTAGTAAAAATGATTTGATATTAACAGTACAAATGTCATCCACGTATCTAAAATAAAATGCTGTATCTAAATCCAACGACATCAAGGACACTGTCCCAAGTCTCCTCATCACCAAGTCCGCTATTACAGGTGATAAAGGAGAGCCCATGGGAGTGCCGAAGTTTTGCTTATAAATTACATTGTTAAATGAAAAAAATGTGGAATCGAGAATGAACTTTATTGCTCCCAAAAACTCCTCTTTCGGAAGAGGGCGGGCAATCCCTGGAAATGAAAGAGGAGTTTTTGGGAGCAATAAAGTTCATTCAGTGGATAACATTTGTACTGTTAATATCTGCCGTTGTTCCCTCGAAAATTGACTTGGTTTTAGAACAATTTAATTCATTCCATTCGCGTTTACAATTTACTTCAGAATTGGGGGGAGACGAAATCAATTTTCTGGATGTTACTATATCTATTAATAGGAACAGGTTTGGTTTTGATTGGTACCGTAAGCCGACCTTTTCAGGGAGGTTTTTGAATTTCTATTCTAATCATCCCATGGCACAAAAGAGAGGGACGATTCTTTCGCTGATTGACAGAGCATTTTTATTATCAGACTTCGGGTTTCATACACAGAATTTGACGTTTATTATCAACATTTTATTAGACAATGACTATCCACTGACCTACATTTTTGACACAGTCAATCAACGTATAAAATATTTAATTAGAAATAGACACATAAGGTTTGGCTGACAATGTCGGAACGAATCAATCTGTTTCTTGGCTTACGGTACCATTCATCCCTTTCCACACGGAAAAGTTCAAACGTTTCAATAAAAACGACATCAGGGTATCTTTCCGTAGTCCCAATAAATTGAATAAATACATCAAAGTACAGAAAGATATTTGTCCACATACATCGAGGAACAACGTGGTCTACAAGATTTCATGTAATAATTGTGACGCGTCATACGTGGGACAGACGAGTAGAAAATTAAAGATCAGGATTGCTGAACATCGCAATCACATTAGATACAACACTTCTGGTCGTTCTGTCGTAACTGAGCATAGGAGACAGCTTGATCACGAATTTAAATGGGAAGTCGTAATTTTAGACGAAGAGCCTTGCTTTGTCGA
>NW_017306049.1:1757572-1760732 GCF_001594115.1 Trachymyrmex septentrionalis | reverse complement strand
TCACGAATTTAAATGGGAAGTCGTAATTTTAGACGAAGAGCCTTGCTTCGTCGGAGACGTTTGGTTTCAGAGATGCTTAATATCAGAAAGCAGAAGAATGGTCTCAATTTACAAACTGACACCGATGGCCTCCACAAGGCTTATATTCCTATCATAAATAAAGTTTGACTTTCTGATACTAACCGTCTCCTCTCTCAGTCTGTGTTGATCCGCACTACTGAACGTACATAATAATCGACACGTAATGTCTGTCTTATACATCTGCGTTCTTTCTTTCTGTATACTCGTATATTTCAAAAGTTTTTTATTCCTTTTTGGACACGCTCGTTTGAATTTTTTACACATGATTTCTGGTGAGTTTTTATTATAATTTTTTTTTTATTATTTTTTATTAGATTTCCGGTATGTTAATTTATTTATACACGTAGATCTTTTTGTGGTACGTTTTTTTTAATTTATCTTTTTATCAACTAGAACTTTGCCAAGATATTTTTAATATATTTGACGGTTCAATCGTACGGAAATAATGTTGAACTCGACATCAAGACTCACCCGAACTGTGAATGTTCTGAATATGCGATCATTTGCGATAATTGATTTTATTCTGCGATTTTTTCGTTATGTTAATATCTGAAGAGGACTCAATCCGGTAGCCGAAACTTGTAACTTGTAATCATTTTCGTAATTTCGATTCTAATTTTTGCGTTATGTAATTTTACCTCTGTTAATTATAATATATTTTTGTTAATTTCAAAGAAATGTGTTGACTCTTACTTTGCCCGTTACTTATTATTATTTGTTTTGTATAGAAAGAGTCTTCCGATTTGTTATTCACATTTATGATGTAATAATATTCGATTTTAAACTGCACTTTGCTGTTCGACCAATTTGGTAACAAATTAATTTTGCATTTTTATATCATAAACCCAGAATAATTTGCTCAAATTGTCTTTAACAATATCTTCTCAATAATATCACGAAAGCAAAAAACGAATTGTAAGTTATAACTAGCATACTCTATATTTGTGTATGTATATCTCCATAAAGAATTAGTCAAATTGAAATATCAATTACCAATTTCAAAAGTAGCGATTTCGAGTTTTCAAATACTTTTTTGATTTTTTGTCTGCGATAATTTTTCACCGAGCTATGGTGTTCTGAATATTGCGCAATTTTGAGTATGTTTTAAAGTGTTCCCTATTTTTTTGTTGAATTACACACACACACACACACACACACACACACACACACACACACACACACACACATATATATATATATAGAGAGAGAGAGAGAGAGAGAGAGAGAGAGAGAGAGAGAGAGAGAGAGAGCTTGTAAAGTAGTAATAAAGTAATAAAAATAAATAAATAAATAAATTTATTGTAAATTAATTATAACTTTGGATTACTTCAGTGAATCGATTCTCGATTTTGTCACAAAAGTCTTCGAACATAAGAACAATTCGTAAAATTTTTGTTAAATTACTAATATTTTAAAAATATACTAAATATCCTTAAGATGTGGGTAATTTATTACCAAACTGAAACAAAATGAATAGAACAGAAAGAGGAAAAGAGAGAAGGGAGAGAAGAAGAATACTCTTATGTTATTCTCTCATAATTATAAAAATGAAACATATATCAAAGTTTCTATTAAGTAGTGAAATTACAAGGATTCCTTAAAAGAGGAATAAGTAATGGCGGAATGTGTTACAGAGATTAAAATCTGTCAGAATACTGTCGAATTTATTACAATACAAAGCTGTTTGTCTTTTTTTTTAATATTTGAGATATTTTCTTGAGTTATTATAATTGCGATACTAACAAAAATACTAATAATAAATTACTAAAAACTTTTTGAACATAACAATTTAATCTCTGAACGTTATTATTTACTTAAAATTGTAATCTAATATTGATGATTGATTTTCAGACCAGTGTCAGCGTATGCCCTTTTCTTTAGAGATACTCAGGCAGTAATTAAGGGAAAACATCCAAATGCCAGCTTCGGCGAAGTATCTAAAATTGTTGCGTCAATGTGGGATGCGTTAGACATTGAACATAAAAATGTAAGTATCTAAAATCTTAATTACCTTACATATTTCTTTTGAATTTCTACTTGAATTACATCGGGTATTGTTTTTTAAATTGCGACATATTGGTATAATTATAGATATATGATTGTATTACAATATTAATATCCCATTGTTGCTAAGTTAAAATATAAACTTTTATGTAGTATTACAAAAAGAAAACCGAAGCAGCTAAGAAGGAATATTTGAAAGCTCTTGCGGCGTACAGAGCATCTCTGGTAAGCAAAGGTGCAGGTGAAAATGAACAAAAGCAGCAAACACCACAGCCGCAACAACAAATGCAATACAGTGGATACACAGGCTATGCCAACAATACTGCGCCAGGAAATGTTACATATCAAGTCTATAGTCCTCAACATCAACCTTCGTCGCCTCAACATCAGCAACAGCAGCAACAAATGACTGTTAATAAAAAGTCATCCCATCATTTAGCCATGCAAGGAAATCCTCAACAAGTATGATCTTATTGCAAATATATGATAAAATTTAAAAAAATATTCAAGTACATGTTATAAAAGACAAATATAATTTTTTCGAAATTATGACGTAACTGTATACTTGTTCTAATGACATAAATATTAATACATAAATTTAATGATTAATATATTATTCATCATTCTATAAATGAAATAGGACTATCGTTTGGCTTATCATGCACTTACTATTATATAACAAGTAAAACATTCTATGCAAAAAGTTCTCTAAATTTTTGTTTATTTTTTTCTTTATTTCTCTATATGTAAGAACTAATGTATGAAGACATTTTATTTTTATGAGATTAATAATTCATGTACGAGGGGGGACCCAAAAAAAACGGGAATTTCGTCATAACTTCTTTATTTCTCAATATTTTAACACCAAATTTTAATCACCTTCAAAGTATTCGCCATTGACCACAACGCACTTCTCCAAACGATTCTTCCATTGTTCAAAACAGTTTTTAAATTCACTCATCGGGATGTCCTTTAAGCCTTCCAGCGATTTTTGTTTCACCTCCTCCACAGTGGCAAAACGCTTTCCTTTCATATTCCTTTTGAATTTGGGGAACAAAAAGAAGTCACAGGGGGC
>NW_017306049.1:1754018-1757483 GCF_001594115.1 Trachymyrmex septentrionalis | reverse complement strand
TTGATCAATGGTTCGGCGACGGTCTTCACGAACAAGGGCATTGATTTTGTCGAGGTTTTCATCAGTTCTTGACGTTGAGGGGCGTCCTGAACGAAATTGGTCTTCAATAGACATTTCTCCATTTTTAAAACGTGAAAACCAATCGTAAACTCTGGTTTTACTTAAGGCAGCATCCCCATAAGCAGTCTTAAGCATTACGATAGTTTCCGCGGCCGATTTCCCCAACAGGAAACAAAATTTCACAGCCATGCGTTGTTCTCGACAATCTGCCATTACGTTTTCGCCAAAATGTAAAAAGTTGTTTTACTAAAAAAAATCTCACAGGCGAACCGATGCACTCACAGCGACACAACTTCGCACACTGACGCAGGTGGCGTGACACTAACGGACATGTGGTCAAACAATAGATTCCCCCACTCTCCCTCCCCACCACAGCGTAATTCCCGGAACTTATGGGTCCACCCTCGTATATGAATAATTTGAATCATATAGAAAAAAATGTAAACAATTTGAACAAAGAATACATATATTCTCATTTTTATAGAGCTTAATGGGCAGTGTAATGGCACCACCACATATGACACAACAGCAACAGCAGCAAATGCAGCAGCAGATTTCTCAACAGCAATATATGCAGGTTAATAAACTATACATATATACGCATATATACAAACACATATATGATATCCGGTAAAAATCATAACAATATTTAAGGTTCCCAACACATGAAGCTTTAAAACGTCTGCGATGACATTGTCTCAACTTAAACCGCAGCATTTTGGTCTATGACAATTACTACCACAATGTCATTATGACATTGTGACAAAGTTATAGCAATAAAAATGAGACAACAATTTTGGGTTTTGAAGACGATGTCGCAGCCATTTGGCTGCGCCATTATTTTACCGCGGAAAAGTTATTACAGCCATCACGCAGCTTAAAAATATCTGCGATAACATTGTCACAGCTTACACTGCAGCATTTTTGTCTAGCATAACTATCGCCACAAAATTATTATAACATTTTAATAAATAAAAGTAGCAACAAAAATGAGACATTTTTAAATTTTAAAAATGATATCGCAGTTATTCAATTGCACAACTATTTTGCTATAAAGAGGTCATACCCGATATGTTACAGTAGTGATAATCTGAATAAGATAAACTAATGAACAGAATGTTCTTCATATATAAATTAATATTTAATGAAAGTTTAATTTTTAACTTGAAATTACGTAAAAATACTTAAAATACAATAAAAGAATATTTTTTTACAAATGGAATTGAACTTGTAACAACCCAGTATCTTTGTCTTACTAAAATTAGATCAAATTTAATTATTATAATTTATTACAATTAATAACGTACATATAATTATACTAATGCGTACGAAAATTCATAAGTACGCTGATTAGATAAAACTATACACAGATCTTTAAGTATTAATTTTAGAGCCGCTTAAATGAACGCATGGGTTTAATCATCGCTGATACATGCTAAATTTCACCTAAAACTGATCATTTATGTTACATTTTGCTTTTGCTATGATACAAATTGTAATACAGCTAGATTACAGCTGTTTTGATGATAAAGTTATCATATGTGTACATATGTTAAGTTATCATATATGTTTACAGCCAAAATAGATGTGACTGCATTTTGACTTTTTCATTAGCTATTACAGCGACTGTACAGCTATCGATACCGTTAAAATTGCTATGACTATGTTTTGACTTCTTTATTAACTGTCACAGCAACTATATAGCTGTCAATATAGTTAAAATAGCTGTAGCTGCATTTTGACTTTTCTATTAACGTACTGATTGCATAACTATTATACGCAGAGAAAAGATTAGTCAACACAGCTAAAATAGAGTTGTGGCTGTTAAAACAGTAGGTCCTTACAGTAGCTGTCCTAAAACAGTAGCTGTCCTTACAGTAGGGACATTTAATGTCGTTGCCAAAGCTCAATTTGTTAACTGCTAAAATTTAGCCGTTGCAGCGAAAAATATTCTCTGCTAGAGTAAAATGGCAACCGGTAGCATTCCAGAAACAATTGCGAATGGAATGTTTGGTTACGCGACTAAGATAGTGACGAATAGCTACCACTTACTTAGCTACTCATGTTAAGTACGCTTTTAATTTTAACCAATAAATTGGATGTCGGCAGCATGTATTTTATCTTCAATGATCAACTTTTATCAATAACAACAGAGTTTGAACCAGCAACTGATATTACTAAGTCCTTTTTTTGCATATAATACAGCTAAAATAACTGTGGCTGCCAAATAACAAATTGTAATTAAGACTGGCAGAACATTATACTACACGCAAAAAAAGGACTTAGTATTAGGTTGGTGTAAAAATAATGGTTTTTAATCTTCAACTTTAAATGTAAATATCTAATAAACTCGTAATAAACTTTATTAATTGAAGTAAGAACTATAGAATTTACACATTTTTGCCAACGAGATAGAAGGTTCTTTATTCCATTAGCGTGAAATTCTGGGGCTCTAGAATCGATGAATTCTCTGAAGATGTTTTCAGCAACAGCTTAGTTGTTAAAGATTTTTCTCTGTAAGAAGTGATCAAGATGTTTAAAGAAGTGGTAGTCGGTTGGTGAGAGGTCCAGTGAGGAGTATGTTGGAGAAGGCAAAATTTCGTAGCCAAGTTCGTTCAGTTTCTGCAGAGTCGATTGTGCAACGTGTGGACACAGTATAACTACACACAGTAGCGACAGTAGCTGTCGACTTCAGTGTCGGTGGCCATCGATCACGTGACTGTCAGCTATGTTGAAGGTTTTACGGACCGCTGAATTTAAACGGCATTAAGAAATGTTGTAATATTTTGCATATAAAGTATTTTTTAAATTCGGATAAATTCTACATATGATTTTAGATATACCACTGTATATATTATTATAGGTCTATTTTTTGTTTCTAATTTCAATATATTTCCGAAATGAATCAAATGACATCATAAAACAGTATGTAAAACATGATATTTGTAAGTCAATTTATTGACAATTTCAGATAGTACAATGTTTAAAATTGGGATATAAAACGTCTTTAAGATCTCTTTAGGACGCCATAACATCAATCTTGAAGACGTTTTATGCCCCAGTTTCGGACATGTATCCAAATGCTGCCTAGGATATAGGATAGGGATAGAGAAAACGATAAAACAACGAAAAATTGTATTTATTTAATTATTATACTACAAGGGTAGTTCGATAAGTCTCTGGGGGGGGGGAAGGGAGCTAAATCTTTATGAGATAGTGCCAGAATTCATTTGATTGATTTTGATGATATAATACCTGAAAAGTATCACTCTTTAAACTCTTCTAAGTTAAATTTCAGCCAGACGCATTATTTACGTAATTGTTTAAAGCGAGTGAAAAATTTAGTAGTTGCCGCGTACAAAAATGAAAAAAAAAAACGATTTCCGTGCAAAATTATAGAATTAG
>NW_017306049.1:1753029-1753918 GCF_001594115.1 Trachymyrmex septentrionalis | reverse complement strand
GCGAGTGAAAAATTTAGTAGTTGCCGCGTACAAAAATGAAAAAAAAAACGATTTCCGTGCAAAATTATAGAATTAGGCTTTAATGATTTCTCGTTTTATTCTAAAGAATTGGAGAATAGAGTGGATAAGAATCAATTCGATATCTAAAAGTATAAGAGATTCCACCTATTTTATTCATCTTATTAATATGTGTAATTAAACACAATATTCACTCAGCTCCCAATCATTGTGCCACAGTTTTAATGCTATGACAGTCCGCCATATTTTTGGTTTTACAGCCAATGCGTGCGCAAAACAAAACTGAACTCTTCGTTTGCTCGTACTGTCACTACTGTATGTATGTGGTGTGGACGAGTGTTGTCGTGCAACAGAATCGGTTCCTTCTGATTGATTAATGCTGGACGTTGATGTTGTAATCGCTGATGCATTTTGTCAATTTCGATGGCAGTACTTCTCTGACGTGATAGTTTCGCCTGGTTTTAGAAAATTGTAATGGATGATTTCTATTGAACACAGGAGCAAGTCAATAAGTTTTTAGAAACACATAGTAAAACACATTTTTTGTTATCGATTCATTTTTATTTCTCAACATAGTCTCCTTTCAGCTCGATACACTTGATCCAACAATTCTCCAACTTTTTCAAGCCGTCCGAATAATATGATTTGTCCAACCCTTCAAAATAAGCCTCTGTTTCGGCGATGAGCTGCTCTCTGGTGGTGAATCTCTTTCCTCCAAATCATTTCTTCAGGTTTGGAAACAGGAAATAGTCGCAGGAGGCTAAATCTGACGAATATACTGGATCATTTCCAGCAATTCGTAGCAGAATTCGTTGAATTTTGCCATCGGTGCCGGGCACGTGTGAACCCGTGCATTGTTTTAATGAAAGAC
>NW_017306049.1:1742296-1752929 GCF_001594115.1 Trachymyrmex septentrionalis | reverse complement strand
TACACTTGATCCAACAATTCTCCAACTTTTTCAAGCCGTCCGAATAATATGAGTTGTTGAAACGGTCCAATAAGGCTGCGTAGTAATCGCCATTGATCATTTGCTTCGACAGCAGGTAATCGATATGAATTATATCGCGTGCATCCCAAAAAACTGGCCATCACCTTTCCGGCCGACTTTACGGTCTTCGCCTTCTTCAGAGCTGGTTCACCCGGTAAAGTCCATTGTTTTAACTGTTCCTTCGTCTCGGGTGTGAAGTAATGGATCCATGTTTCATCCACAGTGATGAATGGACGCAGAGATTCATCTGGATTACGTTGAAACATCTACAAACATTGTTTTGAAATCGTCACACGGTCGCGCTTATAATCCACAGTGAGTAAACGCGGCACCCATCTTTTTGATAGCTTTTTCAGATTCAATTGTTCGTGCAAAATTGAAATCACTGTGCCATGTGATATGCCTGTGGCCTCAACAAGCTCGCGCACTTTCACTCGTCGATCAGTCAAAACAATATCATGGACTTTATCGATGATTTCTGGCGTAGCAGCCTCAATTGGACGTCCCGAACGAGGTGCATCACATGTGGATGTACGACCACGTTTAAATTCATTTACCCAATTGTATAATATACAGTCGCAAACGCTGGTACAGATGTGCTATGAACATTATTCAACTCGGTTTTGATTTCTTTCGGCGTTAAATCTTTCATATAGTACATACATACATACATACATACACACTATATACGGTGGATACAGTAATTCTGTCCACTTAGAATATTTCTGCTATTTTTAGAGATATGAAATAATAATATATTTATTGAAGTTGTATAGCATCAAGAGAGGTACAATATATAATAATAATTTTTCTCTGAGTAGAGGTGCTTCGGAGATTTCAAGGATTTCACCTCCACTTTTTTAAATGAAACTGTATGATTTGTTTTATACAATATGATTTCTCTAATTATTCTGCATTTAAAAGTATTAAAAAAATAATGATATCAAAAAACCAATAATTTACGAAATATTTTATACTTTATTCTGACTTATATTGACATAAAATATAAAATAACTCGTAAACTATTAATTTTTTTATAATCCATACCATACCATAATACTTTTATGAACAGAATAAGAATTTATTCAGAGGATGAATCAATTGATTCATCTCATTATTCTTCATAAAAGTGTTAAGATATGATTCTAAAAAAATTAATAGTTATGAGTTATTTAATATTTTATGTCAATATATGCCAAAATAAAATATAGAATATCTCGTAAACTATATTTTTTTATCACTACCTTAATATTAGATTAAGTAAAAAATCATCGTGTTTTTTTTAAAGACATCTATCAGTAAAAACCGCAATTACTTTCTTACCAACAATATAAATATATCTTGATAGAGTAAAGTTTCAGCTTTAAAAATCTCTTTTTTAAATTATACGATACGACAATTTTTAATGGAGTTATGAGCAATTAAAGTCAAAATAATTCTTTTATTTAATCCGCGATAACTCAGTAATCAAAAGTCGTAGGAATATTTAAAAAAAACGATTTTGTAGGGAAAGTATCAAGCTTTCACGATAGGTAATCGAAAATTTTCTCAAATTCGTTTTGGACACGTTACAAATCCACAAAGTGAGAAGAAAATTTTTCGTCTTTTTCAGCTCGTAGTTTTTGGTATGTAAAAATTATCAAACTCATATAAACTTAAAAAATGTGATAAGCTTTTAAAAGTAGAGATTTCGAACTTTAAAACTCTTTTTTTTTAAATTTGAATTTCATCATTATTGACGAAGATATTGTATATACAACTTTGAGCTAAAAAATACGCGATGACTTTTTACTCAACCTAATACTTTTATATGCAGAATAATTAGAAGAATTTTATTGTATAAAAAAAATCAATTTTATTTAAAAACAATTTTATTTAAAATGTGGAGGTGACTCTGAAATTTCCGAAGCGCCTGCTCCACCCATAGAAAAACTATTAGTGTATTGTATACACTATCCTCTCTATACCCTCTTGATGCTATACAACTTTAATAAATATAAACAAAAGTAATAACAATAGGCTCAAAGATTAAATCTAGTGATATGTAAATGTCAGTATAGGCCAACACAGGATATTGGTGTGATACGATCTTTATTAATCAAAACTAGTAAACACTTCGACCCTCGCTTTAATCCTTTTCAGTAAAATAGTGATAAAAGAACAATAGTTAGAGCGCAAGATCACATTACGAAGATTGTGTCCAATGTTACTCGGAGATTGGTAGATTCAATGTATTCAAATTGGCAGATTCGATGTATTGCAGAATCGGAAGAACACTGAATCACCACTTAATCAACTATTAAATTTAAAAAAAAAAAGATTTCTTTCAATGTGAATATCTTGCTAATAATAATTAATAATTATTAGTCGAGCGTTCGAATTGTGAACAACGTCTTTATACTCATTATGCAAGATATTCACATTGGAAATAAATCACTAAAATAACTAAAATCCATCAAATTAAAGAGATTTCAACAATTTCAGCAATTTATTTCCATCAGGAGCTCCGCAAAAAAAATTGGATATTATTTTGTAGTTTACATCTACTTCTTCAGAAGGCAGTAGTACGTGAGAGCATTTTGAGGTTACAGGAAAAAAGCCCTTATGTGTTCTCTCAGGTTTCTCTCTGATATTAGCCGTGAGATCGGAGTAAAACGTTCGCAAAAATGAAAAAATGCATGGACACTCCATTCCCCCCTCTTCCCTTCTGTTAAAAGGCGTTTGATTTTCTACATAAAGCAAGATCTACTTGAATGAAAAGTCGTACACTCAGGGGAAATGAGGTGGAACTCGGTTCACATGGAAAGTCGTGCTCTCCTAGACAAGGGGAGAGGTGAGGTAGACCTCATTTGCGTAGGGACGCGAAAAGGATCTTTATATTTATAAACATTTGAAGCGTATAGACTCCAAAAAATTTTATATGATACTTCAATAAAAAATTAACTGTTTTATTTGTTTTTGAAACAAATTTTTTTCTACAAAACCACAACCCCTTCTTAAACCATTGTATATATATCTTTTTATAACTATTTTTGTTTATTATATATATTGAAAAAAATCGCGATTTTTGAGGGAGGATTACTTCCGAAAATTCACTAAAAAAGTGGATACATACGGGGACATCCTGTACATCTATTGCACTTTTTCTCATGCATAATTATATTTTCTATATCTTTAATTATCTTTATTTGAATATAAAGGAGATTGATCTTTAATTATATTTTATTTTAATTATTAATTTTTATTAGTAATTTTGTATGTTTCTTTTTTATTATCATTTTTAATATATCTATCTATTTTTCTTCTTTCCTTTTTTTACTATCTATTTTTCTTCTTTCCTTTAATACTACGCGAATTTAATTACTTTCTTCGTACACTCAAAGTTATATGGTCCATATCTAATATAATGTATTGTGTAATCTTTTATACATTGCTAATAACATTATTTTTTTAAAGTATATACACTGTAGAACTTTATGTAAAAATTATGATATGATGATAACGATGTGGATATATTAACATAGTTTGAAGGGTAATGATTTCTTTGAATGTCTACAAAAATTGATTAACAACTTAAAGATAAAGAATATTACTGCAGTGGTTTAACTGCGTTACTAAGTCCGAAAAAAAATTAATTTCGGCACGCACTTTAAATGACTACAGACATAATGAATATGTGCGTGCGTGCGTACGTGAGTGCATGCATTTTAATTGACGCACTAAAATTTTTCTTGAATAGTGCATTTTAGAGAAAAATTTTATATAAAAGTTATAGTTTAGAGAGGTGACATAAGATGGAGCTGTTGGTTTGGCCTTGAAAAATTGTTCGAAGGTCACATAAAAGTCATCGTCAATTTCTTAAATGGAATTCCATATATTTTATTGCATATTCTTGTAGCTTGCCTCAAGAACCAAAATATAATAATACTATAAAAATATTTCTTCATTAAGTACTTTGCGAGTTATAATGCTTGAAATTTAGTACCGTCGACATTAGCATTACCTAAGGTATCCGATCGACAGCTAAAACCTCTTGAATGTTGTTCAGAATCACATTGTGGATAACATTAGTCAAGATCGAAGTCATTGAAGGTTGCACTTCTTATTTGCATTTTTACGTAAAAATGGATTCTTAGTGCAAAAATGGAAATAAGAGGAATAATCTCCAATGGCCTTAACCTTGACAGATGTTGTCTAAGACATGATCCTAAATGTCATGCAAGAGTTTCAAGTTTTTAGCCGCCAGTCGGACACCTTGCGTAATGCTAATATCGGCAGTACTGTAATCTTCGAGCCTTGTACTTGAAAAGTATTCAGTGAAAAATAATTTTATTATGGTGTTTTTGGAAAGCTTTTGATATCGGCTTTTGATTATATTCTGGAATAAAAAGTTGAATATTACATTTAAAAAAATCGATGTGATCTTGATCTGATCTTGGTTATGTCACCTGAGGCCAAACTGTGATAAGATCAGTAAATAGATCTTTTTAAATCCTACAACTTTAGTTTAAATACTTTCACGATGGTGGTCTGAAAAAACATTCGGTATACAGGGAAAGACATTTAAAATAGGTCACCTGAATAACTCGTTTGTTTTTAACAATAGAAGAAAAAGTGTCAAACAAAAGTTGGTTTCGAGGCGCACATAATGTGATGTCAATAATTGTTTTGTAGGTGGAGGCGCAAAGGATAGGCAAAGGTCAAATCTGTTTTTTTAAATGGAATGATATGTTTTTTTATTTACATTCTGATAGAGCATTTCAAGACGAATACAATTGACTTATAATTGAAGGTCATTCAAGGTTATGCAAGGTCAATAATGGAAAATAATCGAATGTAATGGAAAATAAATTGTTTCAAGGCACTCTTTGAATAATTTTGTATCTTCTTGTTGGTATACCGCTAATCGTTCAAGTGTATGTAAATATTTACATATCGTTTAAATTGCACATAGTATTATCCATATTTACTGATCAGTTTGAATTCATCTATCGATCAAAGTGCGTATCTTGCGAAATGCGTGATGTGAAAACGGAAAAAGTCGATATAATTTTCGTCTATGGTGAATGTCGCTAAATTATGAGAGAAGCAGTACGTTTGTATGCTGAAAGATTTCCATGTCCATCCCTCATTCTCTGTTTTTTTTCAAACAGTACAAACTTTTCAAAAAACAGAAAATGTGGATAATAAAAAACGTAAACGAATCAAGAAAGCAACTGATGGCGAAAATTCAACGAACATTTTAGTCGCTGTAGCACTAAATCCACATATCATTACAAGACAGCTTGAACGTGAAAGTAGTATTAGTCGATAAAGTGTTCTGCGAATATTTCATTTCAACAAATTTCATATCTCGCTTCATCAAAAGTTACATAGCAATGATTTTCAAAATTGTGTACAATTCTGTGAATGGGCACTACAAAGATTACAAAAAGATGATGTGTTTGTTACTAAAATTTTATTTACTGACGAAGCTACATTTACAATAGACAAGTAAATCTTTGCAACATGCACTATTGGTCAGTAGAAAACCCACATTGGATGAAAGAAGTGGACAGACAGAGACCTTGGTCTATAAACGTTTGGGCCAGAATTCTTAATGATAAAATAATTGGTCCTCATTTTTTATCGATAGACCATTAAATAGTCGCAAGTATGCACAGATTTTAACAGAAATATTGCCACTATTATTAGATCTTCCACTGAAAGTACATCAGTACAAACATACATAAAGACAATCAATGTGGTACCAGCAAGATGGATGTCCTGCTCATTGCACGGATTATTACAGAATTGCTAAACAAAATCTGGAGATCGTTGGATTGGTCGGTCAGGAAATAACAGATGAGTCGCACGTTCCCCAGATTTAACACCTATGGATTTTTATTTGTGGGGAAAGTTAAAACAACAAGTGTACAGCGAAATATCGATAACAGGAGAAGACGTGAAGGAACGTATAAGAATTTGCATTGCGATTGATCTGAATGAAATTCGTCGTGCAGTGTTATCTGTATTGACACGTTTCAGAAAATATATCGATGTTCAAGGTCATCATTTTGAACACTTGTTGTAACGATAAGGTACACAAATAAATAAATTAGTAAAATATTCGAAAAATGCCTTCAAACAATTTATTTTCAATTACAACTAACCTTATTATGTTTAAATAAACCTTCAATGTTTATTTACATATCGTAATACACTTGAACAATTAGCGGTATACCAACAAGAAGAGAAGATACGAAATTATTCAAAGAATGCCTTGAAACAATTTCTATTATTTTCCATTACATTCAATTATTTTCCATTATTGGCCTTGCGTAATCTTGAATGACTTCCAATTATAGGTCATTGTATTCGTCTTAAAATGTTCTATCAGAATGTAAATAAAAAAACATCAATTCATTTAAAAAAACAGATTTGACCTTTGCTTATCCTTTACACCTCCACCTATAAAACAATTATTGACATAATGTGGCCCTCGAAACCAAGCAACTTTTGTTTGACACTTTTTCTTCTATTGTTAAAAACAAGCGAATTATTCAAATAACCTGTTTTAAATCCCCCTTCCGGTATATGTATATATATACATGTATATATATACATGTACAAATATATGCAGATTGTGGCAATAATTTTGAACATCTATCTTGAATGTCTCCACTATTTTTAGAGATATGAAAATATTGTTATTACAAACAAATTGTACGGTATCAAGAGGACTATAATACATACTGGTAATAATTTTTCTACGGTGGGGGCGCTTCGAAAATTTCAAGACCATCATTTTTTTAAATGGCATACTGTACTTTTTTAACCTTAGTGTGCAGGTGTTTATAGACAATTTCAATGACTTCTAATAAAAGGTCCATTATTAAATGAAGAAGTAAAATGATTCTTACATCACAAGAAGTGCAGTATTACTACAATAGATTCGTAGGACAAACTCATGTATGCGCGTTGACGCAGCGTGAGCCGCCACAGTGACGTATGTATTTTGCTACTTTACAATTATTGTTAGGGCCCTTTTATAAAAATATAGAATGCGATAGTAATGTTTCATAGATTTTATATAATCAATGACTACATTTGCACGGCACCCTTAATCGAGTTCAATAACATCCGTAGTTACCCTGATGAAAATAAAAATTAGAGCGTAAGTCAAATGTAATAGGAAAGTAACAAAAGCATAAACAAAACTTCTAGAAGGCGAAAATTGAAACATTAAAATGTAAAAGAAGCATTTACTATTATTTAAATATTAATATTGATTAAAAAATGTATCCGGGCGCCGAAGAACGCTCGATGTTGAATCTGAATATGTGTCAAGACCAGTCACGCGGTCTGTGATGCAGTATTCACATGCGCAGATAGGTCGCCCCGCGGGATTTGTCCTATAAATATGGCAACACTGTCTAAGTGACATCTGTTTACATCAGTACAACACTTCAATCGTTAAACTCCTGAAGCACGTACACTTCTTAACATTTCCGGACTAATTGTCGCACATATTGTAATAATTCATTGTTTCATATTTTCTGGAGTGGCACTTGATGCTACATCCTTGTATTCTTTATGTTACAGTAAAAAATTTAAATATTTACCTTTTTTTACTATGAATTATATAAATCTAGAGGGAATTGTGGAACTTCGAACAAATTATTTTAAGTTTAGTATCAATAGACGTTTCAGAAGATGATCACTTCATGTAATTTAGCTCTCCTGTGATTTTGGTGACAAGTTAATGTGAAAATGAAATTTTTATTTACTGAACAAGTAAATATGCTTTTCATTTATAGAGAAGATCAGCAAAATTCAATAAGGACGTAAGCATTGTATATTGAATGGTATCCAAATCAGATGCATCCCTACATATGTTTCAACGAATTTGTAAAAAATTAAGAGAAACCGGAAGCTTGACTACGCGAAAATCTGAACGTCGAAAAAGAGTGTCATGAAGACAACGAAATCAATGCACTTGCAATAGTGAATACTAATCCTCAGATTAGTTCAAGACAGATAAAATATGAGTAAGGGAAATATGAGTCAAGCATTAATAAAAGAAGCATATTACGAATTCTTGCTCATTATAAATTCCATCCGTATCATATTAACACCTTCACCAAGATTTATACAGTACGGATTTTGAAAGTCGTGTTACATTCTGTCAGTGGATGCAGAATCAAATGCACATTAACAATGATTTTTTTTCATTAATATTATTCACCGATGAAGCAAACTTTACTAATTATGGTCTTGTAAATTTGCGTAATATACATTACTTTCGGATGTAAATCCGTACTGGTTAAGAGAAGTTGATCATCGACAATGTCGGTATATGTATGATGCGTATCATAGGCTACAAATTAATCGGATCATATTTCATCAACGAAACATTTAATAGCATAAAAAAAATTCAACAATTGCAATGTTACATTGATGTAAACTTTGAGCACTTCTTGTGACGTAAGAATCATTGTTTTACTTTTTTAATGACGAATGATCTTTTATTAATGATTTTTATTATTTTATTAGATCGTCGAAATCGTTTAAACACCCTCTATTACACTAACAAGAGAACACCAGGATGTATTCTCTCCGATTTGACTGAATTTTACATATATAATAGTTTAGCTCTCCGATTAATTTATAGTAAAATTGTAAAATGCGTCTCTAAAGACGCGAGAATAACGCATTTCAAGATTGACGTGTTGGTAATGTACCGAGCGGTAATGAATGAATTGGAAAGAAGCAGTGTAGCGTAGAAAATGGACTACAATGCTGTGTATCGCGTAATTATTTAGTTCGATTCTCACTTTTACAATTTTTTTTATTTACATTGCAGCGTGTTATTGTATGTGTATTTTTTAATATTTGATCTGAAAAATTAACGTTTAAAATTTATGTAATTTGAAGTTAAGTAACCATATATATGTATGTCAATATAAATATGTCAGTATATATACCTACAACTTTGTATAAAAAACTTTGTCCAATGTGAGTCAAATGATAAAACGCAGTACAATTTTGTAGTTGATGGAAAAAAACAGGTTCTCCATTACTGATCATCGTACGAATCATAACCACAATTTTAAGTGGAATGACGTAAAAATTTTAAACAATGAACCCTCTTACAATTAGAGACTAATATCTGAGATGGTTTACATAAAAAACCAGAAATAAGCAAGTTGATAGGGAATTTTTGCTTGAAACATATCTCCAAATTATACAGTCCCTTTTCCCTTCATAATTCCTTTTCCATTTCTTCCAGTTCTTCCTCTTATTCCTATTTCCATCCCCCTACCTAATTTCGATCCCTACTTCTTCAAAAAATTTGTCTACCTTTCTCTGAATGTTATTTTAATTTATAACTTCTCGAAACATGGATTAACAGAATAAAAATATTCTGACTTCTATCGCATTACTGCTTTTATTTCCATCGGTTACAAAATTGTACTGCGTTTTATCATTTGACTCACATTAGACAAAGTTTTAAATTTATACGTCACTCTAGGTATTTATATTGACATATATAAACGTTCTAGGGATAGAGTTCCGAAAGGGTGAATCCTTTGATTTTGTCGATTGGTCTACTGTATTTTGATGTGCTGATTACAAATACGATCATGAAAATTACCGACAAGATCATTTTGACGGTCATTTGCCGCGCAATCTGGCTAAGCGCCAGTATTCAACATGCTTGTCAATACATGCTGTCGTGCTGAAAGATGAATAGGATGTACAATTTCTTTACGACGTTTCATGACATTTCACATGAAATGACTCCCTTACCTCCCTCCCTGCTTAGGGATGCATGACTTCCATGCGAAGCGATTTTCACCCCGCCTTCTCCCCCTGCTTAGAAGCGACTTCTACGCGAAGCAACTTCCATTCCACCTCCCCTCTCCTGTTCAAGGGTGCACGACTTCCACGCGAAGCGACTCCCTCCGTACCTCCCCCTGCTTAGGGGCGCACGACTTTTCACGTGAAATGTACGAAAAATGTGAAAAAAATTGTTTTTTGACAAATATTTGACTTTAAAAATGATCTTGTCGGCAATTTTCATTATCATATTCGTAATCAGGGCATCAAAATACAGTAGTATGTCAATCGACAAGAAAATCGAGGAATTCACCTTTTCGAAACTCTATCCCGTTCTAGTAGTGATTAAATTATAATTTAATGTATAATATTAATGTACAATATGTAATTTAATGGATACCAATCTACATGGTATCATTTATATATATATACATATGTGTGTATATATGTGTATATATGTATAACACATGGATCAATAAGTCCCGAGACTAACAATGAAAACATTTTTTTTGCAAAATTTTTTTTTATTCATCAACATAATCACCTTTTAGGGTGATACATTTCAATACCATGTTTATAAAAAAATTTATCTTTCGCTTCAAAATAAGTTTCAGTTTCAGCGATGACCTCCTTATTTGAGCCAAATCTTTTTCCCTGGAGCATTTTTTTAAGATCAGCAAAGAGCCAGTAGTCACTGGGGGCTAAATCTGGCGAGTATGGGGGGTGGGGAAGCAGATCAAAGCCCAATTCG
>NW_017306049.1:1736422-1742196 GCF_001594115.1 Trachymyrmex septentrionalis | reverse complement strand
TATATATATATATATATATCTTAATAACGACTAAATTATAATTTAACTTAACGGCACGCATTATTTATACATATCATCTTTCAATTTACAAGTTATTATATTTCATAATTTAGAATATTAACAAAACGATGACTTATTATCTTGTTGTACAAAACAACTACCAAGACTTAAATATTTTATTCAGCAATTGACATCATACTCTAACTAATGAAACTAGCATAGATATGACAGTAAATTATTTATACATATTCATTAATTTTAGAATCCAATTATGTTTTTATAAGTTTTTTTACCAGATGATTAATTTATATAACAGCTTTTCATGTACATTGATAATCATCCGATCGGCAACGTCGGAACGTCTGGTTTGTAATGTTTATAATGTTTGTAATGATTAGTTTTACTTCTTAAATATAAAACGATTTATCTGGCTTTTAGTCTTTCTAATTTATTTTCTTTTTTATTGTTGATTTTATTCATATTGACTCACACGCGCGCGCGCGCGCGCGCACACACACACACACACACACATTTTATTATTTTAATTTACACATTATTTTCATATCTCTAAAAATAATGGAGATATTCAAGGTGGACAAAATGATTACCCTATCCTGTATACAGGATGGGGCAATAACTCTGTTTATCTTGAATATCTCCGCTATTTTTAGAAATATGAAGTAATATATTTATTGAAGTCGTATAACATCAAGAGGGATACAATAATTTTTCTACTAATAGTTTTTTTATGTGTGGAGGCTCTTCAAAGATTTCAAGGTCACATCCACTTTTTTAAATGGAATTGTATGATTTTTTTTTAGCAAATTTTTGAACATATACGAAGTTAAATATACATCTCATACAATTAAATGATACTTTGTTCATGCGAAATTCAAGGAATTAAAAAAGATCAAACTTTCGAAAGTTTGCACTATAACGATAATATAGTGTAAGACCATCCACATAACACGAATAACTGTTTTCCGACTTATAGTCAACTTTTCTCAATCGGCTTACAGTTGATTATGAAAAGTCGATTGTCAGTCGGCTGTTCCCAGTTGATTTAAAATTGACTTTCAACAGTCGCCTTATAATCGACAACTATTTGCTGACTATTAGTTGATTTCTGAAAGTCGACTGAAAGTCAACTGTTAGTCAACTATATTTTAGCCAACTATAAGTCGCCCGGCGCGAGTTCCGCGCGAAGGCTACGCGGCGGAGCATTAGCTCATGTTCAAGATTAGTCCAGCACTTCTAGAAGTAAGGCTCCGCGGAAACATCCACCATCTTCTCACTCGAGTTAGAGCGAGTTCCAAAAAGGGACTCTTCTCTGGTACAGATCACTCTACGTGTTGTACCTTTAGTTTACGTTCCATTTTTTTTTTGTTAACTTATTGGACATTAATGACCATAAAATATCTTTTAGTTATTGCAATGTCTAAATAAGTTAACAATAAAGAATATAAAAAAGCTCAATAGAGTCTACATCAACTGTTCGGATGCACAGAAACTCTTTATTTTCGTGTGAATGTAACAAAATGAATAAAATAAACGTTTCGATCCTTTAATTCGGGTCCTTAGCAATATAAAATATAAATCGAAATTAGATAAGTAATAAAAATTCCAAGGTGATAATTCCTAACAATTTAGCTCATTCTTCTTCATCCAAATGCCAAATTAGTTATGTAATGAATACCCATGTGATTATTAAAAGTATTAACTTATCCAATAATAATATAAAAACTTACATAAAGTAAAACCGAAGTTATATACATTGCATCAATAAATAAAATATCGCTCATCAGATTGTCAGATTTGCTAGTAGTCATTCAAAAGAAACATGAAAAATGAAAAATTAGAGAATTATTAAAATCATTTGTCTGAATTTTAATTTTATTAACTTACATGTAAGCGTTTCTCGCTTACGTTTCTCTAAATAAGTTAATAAAAAAGTGGGACATTCAAAAGTTGATTATTCGGTATAACTTGTCAATTTTTATTAGCTCGATTAATAATAATCAATTGCTTTCGTGATTTGTCGACTATTAATCGATTATTATTCGACGTTTAGATTTGACTAAAAAGTCGACTCTTTAGTTCTCCAGTCTACTTATAGTCTACTTTCAGTTGACTTCGTATTGTTTGGGAGTCGACTTACAGTCGGCTGTAAGTCGACTTAAAATGTCGATTGTTAGTCGACTTTTTTTTTAGACATTTATCAAATATTAGTCGATTATTAGTCGACATTCGGACTGACTTTAAAGTCGAGTTTTGACTTCTCCAGTCAACTTATAGTCGACTTTTAGTCGACTTTGTGTTGTTTCGGCATATATTAATTATTCTATTGTATGTTAATTACTCTATTGTATGATAATTGTATTTATATTGCATCTTTTAATTATATATATATATATATGTACATATGTTACATTCAATAAAAATATTTAAAAAAGTTACAAATTTTAAGACTGTATTAGAGATCGTCATTTACACAAAGCTTATTCGAATTTTTACAATCATTATCAGTTCCATGTTTATTTATATAATGCTTTGATATTTGAATATTTTCTAGCTTAGGTATGTAGAAATTCATTATATACATACAATATATGGATGTTACAAATGATTTTTGGCCACTTTTTCGGCAATCGATTCCACTGCGTGTTGTAGGGAAGTCTGCTGTGTATAATAAGTAAAGATTGGTTCCAGCATACTATCTTGATTTTATATAGTTTGGTTACTTTCCCTTGTCTGACCCGAAAATGCCTGTCTGTTAAATGTGATTTTAGAAATATGTAGTAGTTTCACAATATTTTTTAAATTTTACACAACAGGTCCGCATACCAAACTCTATCGAATGCCTGAGAGACGTCAAGAAATGCAGCAAAGCAGAATTTTTTTTTTTAATGTTTAATTAATTTTTTCCATGATTCTATGTATTGTACTTGTTCTATTGTACTGTGTTTTATACCTGAAGCCAAATTGATGTTCAGGAATTAGCTCGTTTTTATTGATGATTTTTTCTAATCTTCTGATAAATAATATCTCTATAATTTTTACTAGTATAAGTAGCAGGCTGATAGGTCTATATATTGTTTCTTCAGCAAGTTTTCCTGATTTTTGATCATAATGGTTTCTGCCATTTTCTATTGAGGAGGGACATATGATCTCCATGAAATTATATTGTAAATAGTAGTCAAAAATTTGATAGCGGTTTCAGACAGTTCTCTTAACAATTTAGCCGTAATCAGATCGTAGCCAGGAGTTTTTTTTATATCGGTAAATATCTTTTGGGTCTATTCTGCAAATGGTCTTCCTCACTTCCTTTTGTGTGAATTTTGTAATTGGAGATTCCAGTTGATGAACTTTATCAAGGATAGCTTGGATATCGTGTAATCTAATTTTTTTTCTTGTTGAGTATTAATACATCAGAAATAAAGGGTGTTCCAAAATTAACGCAAGATTTGAATTTGCCGCCATTTGTGCAGTAAAGTGTTGGCAACCCAAAAAAAAACAATTTAACAGCTGACAGTTTAGGGTTAGTGAAAATGGAGCGTTACACGATAGAACAACATGTGTTCATTATTCAACAAATGGATGCTGATTTTTCGAGCAAAATCATCCTAAGCGATGAAGCACATTTTCACCTTGATGGCTTTGTTAATCGCCAAAATTGCCGCTTTTGGGAGAACCCCACATGTGATCACCCACATGTGATTGTCGAAAAACAAATGCATCCACAACGTGTCACTGTTTGGTGTGGATTTTTGGCTGGAGGCATCATTGGACCATACTTTTTTGAAAATGAGGTTGGTCAAGCAGTGACTGTTACTGGTGCTCGATATCGCTACATGATAACACAGTTCTTTCTGCCGAAATTGGATGATATTGATGTGGCCAATATGTGGTTTCAACAAGACGGTGCCACATGCCATACAGCTCGTGAAACAATTCAGTTACTGCATGAGACGTTTCCAGGTCGTGTACTCTCTCGTTTAGGTGATCAGAATTGGCCCCCTAGATCGTGTGATTTAACACCATTAGATTTCTTTTTATGGGGTTATTTGAAATCACAGGTCTATGTCAACAAGCCCACAACCACCCGTGCATTAAAGGAGGAGATTCAACGCTGCATCAACGAAATTCAGCCACATTTATGCAAAATGGTCATGGAAAATTTCGACAAACGAGTGCGTATGTGCATGCAAAGCCGTGGAGGCCATTTGCCCGATGTGTTATTCCACAAATAACCCTATCCTATGTACTTTATGATTCAATAAAAAAATAACAATCAAAAGACTAAAAACTGTGTTTTCTATTTAATTCAAATCTTGCGTTAATTTTGGGACACCCTTTAGTATGCAAAATTGGAAGCTTTTTCAATGTCACTTTTGATTCAATCGCCGCCAGGTAAACGGATGAGTGCTGATGTGGGTTGAGGATGTTTGATTTTTCTGGTTGTTTTCTGTAACGAATAGTACAGTGTTATCCAGGTAGTAACAGTGTTATCTAAATTCTTTAAGTATTCCTGAATATCTTATCTCTCTCTCTCTCTATCAAGCATATTTTTTAACTTTTTGGTTATATAATTTAGTCTTTTTTTGATCGGTGGATATCTTGTCCACTGTCATAGCTTATTTTCTAAGGAGAGTAGTTTATCCTTCTCTTTAAACTTAAGTTTAAACTTAATAGTTCTAGTACAATCGATGGGCATTGTTTAGGGGAGGTTTATTTTAGGGCTTTTTGGTGTGAATTCTCATGCAGCTTATTGGACACTATCGTTCAATATTTGAACCGCAATTATTATTTCTTCATCATTCCTTCTTATTGTGATCGGGATATTCAGGAAGTTAATGACTCTTTTTTGAAAGTAATCCTAGTTGGTTTTATTATTGTGCAGTTTATATTTTTTGGATAGCAATGAACCCTAAAGCTCCTAGAGATTATTATCGGAGAATGCTCTGAGGATGTCTGATAAATTGGCTTACAGTGCAGGTACGTTTAGATAATCCTTTGACAACGCAAAAATCTATTAGGTCAAGTACTTTAATATTTATGGGCCAGTATATCGGTTGACATACTGGGCCACAATGAAAATCGTATATGAGTTTGTTATTTTCAAGATCCTAAAAAGTTTTTGCCTTTTGGCTAGTTTGCCTTGTAGCTAATTTATTTACTCAAAAAAGATATTTGGGAAGATTTGTTTCGGAAATGCTTCACATTAAATTGCAGGAGAATAGTTTAAATTTAGAATCTGATACTGAGTTTTTACACCATACTTATCTCAACATTTTAAACAAGATTTGACTCAATACGATATTTCATTTTATTTTAGTTGATTTTTACTATGTACAATTTTTTAACTTATGATTTTTGCTGACTCTGTAAGGACAATCTGTTTATTATTTTACAATGCTTCTTATTATGTTTTATGTTGTAACTATCATTTCAACATATTTTGTGCGATTTGGTCTCTTAACGATTCTTCCTTATTTATTTTTCTATAATACTTGATATATGATTCATAGTTTGCAGCTGGGTCCTTTGATTAGTTCTATACATTTTTATCACTTTTTATTAATTCTAATCTACTATCAATCTTTAGTGCTCACTTAGTTATACAACTAATTGACAATGATGCTTTTCAAATTGAAGAGGCTCTCTCGGCTACTCTCTTGGACCTAATCATTGCAAATAATTTTTAATGTATTATTTGGACATTGCTGAGGATTACTCGAACGGAGTTACCGAAACGTTCGATTTTATCTAATTAT